>NC_044406.1:69623537-69926568 GCF_006542625.1 Nomascus leucogenys | reverse complement strand
AAAGACAAGTTTGTGGCATGTCCTTCTAGATGCTTTTTTATTCTTTCCCAAATTTTGATCTTATTTAAGAGCCATTAGTTGTTTCCACAAATCCTTATGTTTAGCTCCTAGAGTGGGCCATATCATTTGAGGTTGAGGTGCCACTATACCACCATGTTCCCAGATAATAGGAACTCTTGCTGTATATCTTACCATTTCTACCATCTGACCATTCTGTTCAGACCAGCTGAACATAGTGTGGCCATGGCACACAGACAGAGAGGTGCAATTCAAGCTAAACATCCCCTTAGGGGACCAATCAATAATGATTCCATAGGAATTGTTGCACAGCACCTCTACCTGTTCTGCAATGCAATTTTCCCAAACAAGTATGTTCATTATTTCTGGCCAGGTCCAATTCTGTTTACAAATAGGTTTTTGAGGGCAGTATCCCTCAATTATAGGAGCAGATGTATTATGGTAAATACTGAGATCAGAAAGCGTGTGTAACTGTGTCATAGAGTGATTACATCCAGGCATTATTGCCAGCCAAGATTGATAAATATGACCAATAAACATAATTGTTCTCTGTGTCAGCCCTTGTTGAGGGAATACTCATGGCAGTGGTGATCACCGATATTATGGCTATGATTAAATTACTCATTGTGACTGGTTGTCCTGCTTTCCTCAGGCTTTCTTCTGCTATCTGTGACAGCTTCTTGATCTGTCCCCAGGTAGGTGGCTGTGTTCAATGGGTGTTGCTTGTGACAGTTGGGGTCCTCCTCAGCATCAGTCTTGACATGGCTGCAACTGAGGGGGTCCTCGGGTTCCTCCCAGAACCTCTTCTTTGGCATCTGGCTCATGATAAGGCTTTAGATGTCTTGATGGCACCCAAATTGGCTGTTGATTTGGTCCTGGAGAAAGACAAGCATAACCTCTACCCCAAGTTATTATTTTACCTATTTCCCAACTTTTTGTTATCAGATCTCTCCACCAAACTAGTTGTTCTGCTTCTATCTTTGCAGCTTGTTTTTGTAGATGCTATTCAGTTGCTGATTGCATCTGGCCTTTAGGCAGGCTCAAAAAATTTAAAGTCAATAATGCTACCTTCAATTCCATATGGGGTATCCCGTAGTCCCTGGTTTCCCCCTTTTGCTTTCGCAACTGCTGTTTTAAGGAGAGATTCATTCTTTCCACTATGGCTTGTCCTTGGGAATTATATGGGATACCACTAATGTGTTTAATATTCCATATAGAGAAAAATGTAGCTAGAGCTTGACTAGTAGAGCCTGAGGCATTATTTGTTTTAATAGAAGCTGGAATGCCCACCACCGCAAAACACTGCAAAAAGTGACATTTAACACAGGAAGAAGACTCTCCTTATTGGCATGTAGCCCAGACAAAGTGAGAAAAGGTGTCCACACATACATGTACATAAGCTAGTCTGCCAAATGAGGGAACATGTGTGACATTCATTTGCCAAAGAGAATTAGTTTCCAATCCTCGAGGGATTAACTCCACCTGTAAAAGATGAAGAATACACCATTTGGCAAGTTGGACATTGCTGGATAATAGCTTTAGCTTCTTTCCAGGTAATGCTGTATCTATGTTTGAGACCAGAGGCATTAACATGGGTTAAATTGTGAAAGTGTCTAGCATTAGATATTGCAGTAGCAACTAAGTGATCAGCCACTTGATTCCCTTCAGTTAAAACTCCTGGAAGAGGTCTATGAGCCCTAATGTGAGGGATGCAAAAAGGATGCATTCTACTCCTGACTGCTGTTTGCACTTGGGTAAATAAAGTCATCAGTTGTTCATCTGTATGAAATCGTAACTGAGCATTTTCAATTAATTGTGTGGAATGAACCACATATGATCAATCAGAAATCACATCAATAGGCATATTAAAAGCAGTCAATACCTCAATTACAGCTACAAGCTCTGCTTTTTGAGCAGAAGTATAGGGCATCTGAAAAACTTTACCTGTCGATTCAGAATAAGAAGCTTTACCATTACTAGACCCATCTGTGAAGACATTTTCAGCACCTTTAATTGGTTTAAATTTAATTATTTTAGGGAGAATCCAATTAGTTAATTTCAAAAATTGAAACAGTTTCATTTTAGGAAAATGATTATTGAGAATAACCACAAAGTCAGCTAAATGGGTTTGCCAAGTAAGACTATTTATAAAAGCTTGCTGTATTTATGCCTTTGTGAGAGGGACAATAATTTTTCCAGGACAATATCCATGTAATTTAACAATCTGAGTTCTCCCATTTCCTATCATAGTAGCCATTTGATCCACATAAGGAGTTAGAGTCCATGAATTAGTATGTGGAAGAAAAAGCCACTCTACAAGACCTTGCTGTTGAACAATAACACCAGTAGAATGCAGAGTTGAAAAAATTAGCAAATATACAGTCTTCTCTGGATCTATTCTATTTATTTGAGCTTTATGGACTTGCTTTTCAATCAGCTGTAACTCTGCCTCAGCCTCCTTTGTTAATTGCCGATGGCTAGTGAGACTAGAATCTCCTCTAAGGATAGAAAATAGATTACTCATGGCATAGGTAGGAATGCCTAGAGCAGATTGTATCCAATTAATGTCCCCTAGTAATTTTTGAAAGTCATTTAATGTTTTCAATTGATAAGTCTAGCAAATTGTTGGACTGTTTAACAGGCAATCCTGGCTGTAATGTCCCCATAGGTTGTATAAGTGAATTAATGGCTCTTAAGTCAGTTAACATTCTCCATTTACCTGATTTTTTCTTAATCACGAAAATTGGAGAATTCCAAGGGGAAAATGTTGGAGCTATGTGTCCTTTCCCTATTTTTTCAGTAACTAAGTTCTCTAAAGACTCCAGTTTCTCTTTAATGAGTGGCCATTGTTCTATCCAAAATGGCTTATCTGTTAACCATTTTAAAGGTATAGGTTCTGGAGGTTTAACAATGGCTGCTATCAAAAATGATATCTTAAACCTTGGTGGAAACTTCGTCTTTCCACTTGAAGCGGTTCCTTCAAACCTTGCAAATTTTTTCCTAGTCTCATACCAGGGACATACCCTATTTCATGCATCATATGTTGACTTTGAGGGCTATATAATTGCTCTGGAATTAAAACTTTTGCTCCCCATTGCTGTAATAAGTCTCTCCCCCATAAATTTATAGGTACAGAAGTTACAATTGGTTGAATAGTCCCAGGTTGTCCATCGGGCCCTTCACAGTGAAAAATATAAATACTTTGATATACTTCAGGGGCTTTACCAACTCTAACTATGTTAAATTGAGTAGGTTGAATTGGCCAGATGGATGGCCAGTGCTGTAGAGAAATGATTGAAATGTCCACTCCTGTATCTACCAAACCTTTAAATTTATTTCCCTGAATAGTTATTTCACAGGTAGGACGTTGATCAGTAATTTGATTCACCCAATAAGCTGCTTTGCTTTGTTTATTTGTGCTTCCAAATCCTCCTGCTCATTTAATTTCACTTTTCCCCGTTTTCACATACGGCACAATCAGAAGCTGTGCTATATGCTCTCCTGGCCCTGCTTTCCAGGGAACAGAAGTAGGTATAATAATTTGAGTTTCTCCATTGTAATCTGAATCAATGACTCCTGTTTGTACTTGCACTCCTTTTAAATTTAAACTAGATCTACCTAGAAGTAATCCTACTGTCCCCGCTGGCAACATCTGACTGGTGACAGCAACATTCTTTAACAGTCCCATTACAAAAGGAGAACCTGGTCCATATTGGTTAATAGCTTGCTTAAATTTTTTGAGTAATGTAAAAGGAACAGGCTGAAATATAGCTGTAATATTTCCCTGTTGATCTGGGGGGTGTAGTCCAACAGGGAACTGCCAAGCCTCTATATCACCCTCTCATCCAGCTTGCTGGATTCCTGACTGAATAGAACTGAGAGGGGTCGCTCGAGGCGCTGCTTGAACAGTCACTGGGGCAACTACTTTTCCCCCAGTGTCCTCTGGAAAAGAAAGATCTGGAGGGTCAGGCCACTCCTTTTCTTCAAAATAATGAAGGGGTGCAGAAGGGTAGGGATGAACCTCTTTCTCCTTTGCTGCTTTAGCTTTAGCTGGCAAACAAACCTGCTCTGTCACCTTTTCTGTTACTTCATTATACTTTCCTTCCTCCTCATCATTCGTGTGAAAAGGTTCCAAGGTGGAACGAACCAGAACCCACACTTGTCCCATTATTACCCTGATGCTTCCGAGCTCCCCTTCTTACTCACCATGGGGATTGCTTAAGGGTACTCAGGTGTCCTCCAGCTTAGATCCACATTCTCCAACCATTGCTCTGGTGACCCTTCGACCCAGGTTCGAGCCCCAAGCATGGGCATCACTCGCCGAGACCAGCTCGGTCATGGAGACCCTAACCTAGCAGTGCTAGAGGAATTAAAGACACACACACACACACACACACAGAAGTATAGAGTGTGGAGTGGGAAATCAGGTGACTCATAGCCTTCAGACCTGAGAGCCCCGAACAGAGTTTGACCCACATATTCATTGACAGAAAGCCCATGATAAGCATTATTTCTATAGATTATAGATTAACTAAAAGTATTCTTTATGGGAAACAAAGGGATGGGACGAAACAAAGGGATGGACTCTGGCTAGTTAGGAATATGTCCTTAAGGCAGGAATATGTCGTTAAGGCACAGATCGCTCATGCTATTGTTTGTGGTTTAGGAATGCCTTTAAGTGGTTTTCAGCCCTGGGTGGGCCAGGTGTTCCTTGCCCTCATTCCGATAAACCCACAACCTTCAGCGTGGGCGTCATGGCCATCACAAACATGCCACAGTGCTGCAGAGATTTTGCTTATGGCCAGTTTTGGGGCCAGTTTATGGCCAGATTTCAGGCCTGTTCCCAACAATATGGAACCAAAAAAGAGCCTGCATAGCCAAACCAAGATTAAGCAAAAAGAACAAATCTGGAGGCAACACATTACCCAACATCAAACTATACTACAAGGCTATATTTACCAGAAGAGCATCATATGATACTGGAATAAAAACAGGCATGTAGACCTATGGAAGAGAATAGAGAGTAGAAAATTAAAGCCAGTCCTTACAACCAACTCATCTTTGACAAAGCAAACAAAAACATAAAGAGGGGAAAGACACCCTATTCAACAAATGGTACTGGGATAATAGGCAATCCACATGTAGAAGAATGAAACTGGATCCTCATCTCTCACCTTATACATAAATCAACTCAAGATGGGTCAAAGACTTAAATCTAAGATCTTAAACCATAAAAATTCTAGAAGGTAACATTGGAAAAACCCTTCTAGACATTGGCTTAGGCAAAGACTTCATGACCCAGAACCCAAAAGCAAAGGCAACAAAAACAAAGATAAATAGATGGGACTTAACTAAACTAAAAAGCTTCTGCACAACAACAGAAATAGCAGAGTAGACAACCCACAGAGTGGAATAAAATCTTTATAAACTATGCATCCAACAAAGGGCTAATATCCAAAATATACAAGGAACTCAAAGAAATCAGCACGAAAAAAGAATTATCATCAAAAAGTGGGCTAAGGACATGAATAGAGAATTCTCAAAAGATGATATACAAATGGCCAACAAGCATATGAAAAAATGCTGAAGATTATTAATTATCAGGGCAATGCAAATCAAAACCACAATGCAATAACACCTTACTCCTGCAAGAATGGCCACAATTAAAAACAAATAGATGTTGGTGTGGATGTTGTAAAAGGGAATACTTTAACACTGCTGGTGGGAGTGCAAACTATATATAAATGTACATAACTATATATATATATACACACACACATACACACACACACCATGGAATACTACTCAGCCATATAAATGATTAAAATAATGGCATTCACAGCAACCTAGATGGAGTTGGAGACCATTATTCTAAATGAAGTAACTCAGGAATGGAAAACTAAACATTGTATGTTCTCACTTATAAGTTGGAGATAAGCTATAAGAAAGCAAAGGCATAAGAATGATACAATGGACTTTCGAGATTGGGGGGAAGGGTGGGAGGAGGTGATGGATAAAAGACTATACATTGGGCACAATGGACATCAATATCTCAGAAATCACCATTAAAGAACATATACCCGTATCCAAACACCACCTGTTTCCCCAAAACCTATTGAAATAAAAAAAAATTGTACAATTTACCTGCTTCAGAGCCATTAGATTCCATGTAAGGCCTGGGGATATGTGGAGTTAGTTAGCCATTCCCCTGGTCATGTTGGAAAGAGTCAGACTTTATTTGCACTTCTGTCAGGAGTCCTAGGCTCCACACCTAGTACATAATTAAAGTCACCACGTTTTTTACCAAGAATAAAAATTGCTAGTTAATATTGTAAAATGTAATTAAAACTACTTAAAAAAACAGTTTTACATGTAAGGTATGTGAGAAAAGTAAGATGTGGTTTTAGTAAAAGATTGTAAGAAGGCATGGGAATTTAAATTTTTGCCTAGTTTAAACAGTTAAAGAATTATTTAAAATTAGATAAAATAAAGCTAAAAGTTTGAGCAAGTTGTGGAAGATTTGTGAAAAAGTAATCTTGTAAAAAATTATGTGCGTGAACATATTGGCTAAATTTAAAGGGGTATTACTCAGTTTTTCTGTAAATTGAACAGTGGAATATAAGCATAAAAGGGTTTTCCTAGAGCACTGATCAGGTCTTTAACAAAAATTTGCAAATGGTTATAAATAAAATATTTATGGAAATCTCACCTTGTGCTCAAACTAATTAAGATTGGATAGATTTGTCTATAAGGTTTTATTAAAAATTGGGGTTAACATTAACGGTACACTAATGCAATAATGAAATTTGGCTTTATCTCTTGAACAAGATATTTATGTAATATTAAAGAATAATAAAATATTTTTATTTGTCTTTAAATAAGCTGCAGGTAAAATAAGGGAAAGAAAAGAGACAATTTGTTTGAAAAGCTAAGTCTTCCTTCTATAGAGTAAAGGTTCTTTCTTTTTAAAAATTTTTGAGTCATCATTTTGGCTAAATAAATAACTTATGGTGACCTGAAATTCTATTTTATAATATTAAGTGTTTTAAACCTTTATCATATTTAACAGGCTTCCTCAAATCAAATGTCAGCTTCAAAATTGTCTTTTTTAACCTCTCATTTTTGGATGCTACAGGGGGCCCCTACAGCATATCAAAGAGAGGTAAACAAGATTATTTGACATGTTAAATTACATGGGAAACATTGTCAAAATAAAAAAATGTTTAACTTTCTTCAGGTTATATTTTAGTAAGAAACATTAATATATGTTCCAAAATTGTATGAGATTTCTAGAATTCTAATATGTCTGAGTATATGCTATGAATTGTAATTATGGTTATTAAGTTATTGTATACCACAGAAATAACCAAATTTGTTTGTCAATTGTGTCTTTCACTATGACTATTTAAAGTCATTTCCACAGTTAATTGCTTAATGCTGATGCAGTTTTTGAAATATTTACAAGAACCCAAGATCCTAGGAGGTTCATGAAAGAATGGAAAGGACCCTGAAAAGCACTCTTGAATACAGGTTTCTGGTAATTTAAAAATCATATCATCTGGACTGGGTAAGAATTCCTAGAACTTTAATGAGAAGACTGGTTTATAAAACAGCTATCCCAAGAAGAACAAAACTTAATTAAATACCAAGAAAATACTTTGCCAGATTTTCTTGATATATTGGCTGATACTGAAATTGTTTAAATATACAATTTAAATGAACTCCATGGTCTAAGTCAAATAACCTATAATAACCTATCAGTTATCAGTCCTATACACTTAAATTGGAGAGACACCTGGTATTCAAGAAGACATAATTTCAATGTTAAGCATAGATTCATCGACAACCAGGACAGCCACCTTGTCCTTCCTGACTCCTTAAAGCTTTTGTTATTAAATGTCCTGCATTTCATGACTCATCATGGAAAAAAATAAAATGATACAAAATAAATATATGTGGGTGTTATAACTTCTATATTGTTGAAATAGTTTATCTCCAATGTTTGGTTTGGCAAACCCATATTCCTGGGAAGAGAATCAAAACTTCAGGTATAGTCAACTACCTGATGTGCCATTTAAACATGTATAGAGGGATTTCATTCAATTATCATTTTCAATGCATGTTTTCTGGTTGTATAAAAGTTTTCCCATGTAAGAGGGCTGATGTTATAACAGTAGATTATTATGCCACAGTGTATTTTCACCAAGTAAAAAAATAGTATTTTATGGTTCACTTACTGAGGACAATTAATCCCTTCACAATCTAGAACCTAAAGATAGAATCTTCTAAGAACATCAGGGAAAGACTGCCCTTGCCGTCCACACTACAGCAAAACTTTGGGACCTTGAACTTTGGGTTTATAATCTCACAACTGAGAAGGGCCCTTCCACATTCTTGGAATGGTACACCCATTGGAAACCTTAAGGTAAAGCTAATTAGGGAAGTTTCTCCCCAGAAGAAGATGACATTCTTTATGTGAACAGTTTTTCCCAGAATCATAGATCAAGACTTCTCTACTATCGTGAGACCCTTATCTTTGAAAATTTTCTCCCTTTCTTATGCCTCTATAAACAATAGAAGGGAAAGGGGGTGTGTCATGTGCACTAATTGAGTATACTTTTATTTGTAAAGAATTTTGCAGCCAGTCTTATATGTGGATAACTTTGTATCTTAATTCATAAAAGATAAAGGCCCAATGTACGTAAGAAACTTTAATGGTACATACATTACCTAATAATCAGTCAAAAACAGAACATTGGTTCATTCCCCTTAACCCATATCATGGGTTAAAAAGAACATTGCCAGGAGGTCTTGACTTTTCTAAAAGGGTGTCATTTGTTAGTTTGTTTTTTTTTCCCCATGGTTGGAGTAGAAGAGGCAATAATTAAAAATGTGTTCCTCACAACAGGTGCTATAGCAGATTCCACTGTAAAGGCTATGGTTACACAATAAACTTTAAATTCTCTTGTGAAAGTTATGCTAGAATTGCTGTAGATTACTTACTGGCTAAACAAAAGTATCTGCGCAGCTGCTGGCACTTGTGGCCTATGGAGAAATACATCAAATGCAAATTATAAAGATTCAATTGTAGGGGATTAAAGAAAAGACTGCTTAGTTAAGCCAGTAGTCTTTTTATCTAGCTTATTCATTAATCTATCAAATTTTAGGTGTTTTAGTTTATGGGGACCTTGGGTATGAAACATACTCCAAACTCTTGGTATTATCCTCCTGATAGTCATCAGAGTAGTCTCCCTGGTGTGCTCTATTCTCTCCAAAGTTTTAAATGTTTGCATGCAGCCATCTCTAAAATGTCAAATGGTCTCTCTTCCACTGGAGTAACAAAAGCTGAAAAAAATGTGTAACCATGAGAGCACCATAACCTATAAATAATGTGCTAAAGCCAGAAACCAAAAATAATGGTAACTAAGGGTGGCACTAAGGCCCTAAGATTTGGTCAAACTCTCACCTAAGTGAGAACCTAACTAGAAAGGGGAAATTTATAAACAAAATTATAGGAGGCCATTGTTTTGGACTGAGCTCATGCACTATGCCCCAACAGACCAGATCAAAGAAAAATGGAGTCACTCGTGGTAAATGTTGCATGATCAAATTTAGACTTTAAGAAAATGCGTAGATGCTAAAACATATTAGGTTTTGTTTTCCTCCTGTAAACGGGATGTTTGAGCATAAGAAGTTACGGTCTTTGCTCCTACCTTACAAAACCCACTCAGTTTATAAACTCACAATTGAGAAGGGCCCCTTCACACTCTTGGACATCAATGAGTAAAGTTTTGGTCAATGACATCAAAGTCACATCAGTGACTAAAGTTTTGGTCAATCTCTCAAAATTGAGAAGATGACCAAAAGGGGGGAATTGTTAAATCAAGTTTAGCCTAAAGCTGCCTCCTTACATATTTTAAGTTCTGCTAAAATTTTTTCTGTACATCGTGAACTATAACAAGTGGAGTCGTAAACAGACCATAGCCTACACTTGTGCCAATCACCGAGTTTTGGCCAATCAAATGTTGCCAACTCTTTGAACCATGTTCAAATAAGACAAACCTCGAGCTGTAACCAACCCAGCTGTTTCTGTATGTCATTTTCCTTTTTCTGTCCATACATCTTCTTCCACCACGTGGCTGCACTGGAGTCTCTGAGCCTACCCTGGCTCAGGAGGCTGCCCAATTCACGAATTTTTTATTGCTCAATGAAACTACTTTAAATTTAATTCGGCTAAAGTTTTTTTTTTTTTTTTAAATTACTGGTAAAGCTACAGAGAAAAGGGAATACTTGTAGACTGTTGATAGGAATGGCAAATTAGTTTAGCCATTGTGGAAATCAGGTTGGCAATTTTTCAAAGAACTTAAAACAGTACTACCATTTGACCCAGTAATCCCATTATTGGGTATATACCCAAAAGAAAACAAGTCATTCTACCAAAAAGTCACATGGACTTATATATTCACTGCAGTGCTGTTCACAATAGCAAAGACATAGAAGCAACCCAGTTGCCCATCAACTCTGGATTGGATAAAGAAAATGTGGTATATACACACCATGAAATACTATGCAGCCATAAAAAGAATGAAATCATGTCCTTTGCAGGAACATTTATGCAGCTGGAGGTAATCATCCTAAGCAAATTATCATAGAAATGGAACACTCAATACCACATTTACTCACTTATAAGTGGGAGCTAAACAATAGGTACTTTTGGACATAAAAATGGCAACAATAGACACTGGGGACTACTAGAGGAGGGAGAGGCAAGAGTTGAAAAACTAGCTATTGGATAACATGCTCAGTACGTGGGTGATGGGATCGATTATACCCCAAACCTCAGCATTATGCAATATATCCAGATAACAAACCTACACCTGTACCCCCACTGAATCTAAAATAAAAGGTGAAATTATTTTTTAAAAATTAGTAAAAATAAAAAATACCGTTCCTCCTTCACTCACAATCTAGTAGGAGAGACATGCATATGAATAACTAAACTAAAATATAGCATAATAGGTGTATGTGTGTGAAGCATCAGGCCTTTGTTAGCATCAGCTGGGATATTCAACCCCAACTACCCACTGGAAGACACTGTATCTTGCCTACCCAAGGGCTAGGGGCAACAGCCTTGATTAATCACACCCAGAGACCTGCTGAATTTGGCTACAACACTTGAGTGCAAACAGTGGATTAGTTTATCCTAATGCCATATATATGTGGTGCGAAAGCCTACAGAGCCTTTTGAAATGTGACACCCCATCCTCAACATTGCCTCACTAATGTACAATTATAGAAAAGTATCCTGGTGACAGGTTGCAAAATCATTATACTTTTGCTAAACAGTTCTTTCTCATGATTTGAAGAGGATCCAATCTGAGTTTTGCAAAACATAGCTATTAATGTAACAAACACTGTTTGGCTTGTGTATGGGTTCCCTTTAAAGAAAACCAAATACAATGTTAGCATAGGTACAGCAGTGAGTAACTTTTCTACTTCAACCTGGTTGTTACTGAGAAACCAATGACTCTTCCAAAAAGTAATCTATTTGTTGGTGTTTTTATTAAGTAAATTTTTTCTATAATTTACAATTATTAATAAAGAAGAAAATCAGTATGATTAGACAATGTAATTGGTAGAAAGGTCACAAAATCTTTATGTCACAAAGGAAATGGTGAAAACGCAATTTCAGGCAAAATTGAAATAATTGTAAAGTTCTAAAACATCAACATGTTCTAAAAAATGACCATAAAAATGAAAGATAGACTGAATTATGTATTCAATAAAAAATCTTTAAATACATTAACTTTCAATCATTTTAAACTCATGATTTTATTACTTTTCAGTTCTAGTAAAAATTTGAACTATTTATACCATTCTCTACAACCAAGATATTACATTATACTTTATCATGTGCATAAGTATGTGATCTTCAATCCAAAATCAAAATTTTGCCGCCTTTAACAACAATTAAAATATAATAACTTGATCAAAAGGTACTATAATTTCAAGGTTTTCTATTCTATTTAACTTTAAAATTTGTGACTCTCAGGCAGTTTAAAAGATAAAGCCAATAGACGTGTAGATAGATTTCAGCTAAGTAGAAAGATCCTGTAACTATTTTTGTACATCTGCTGACTAGTGACTATAATGTATGTATACATATCAATGTTCAGTACAAATTTGTAAACATGAACATTTGAAACTTTGAAAGGAAATTATTCTAGTCTTTTTCCTCTCAGTATTTTATTGAAACAGCATGTCAAAAGTTGGCCAGCACCACACATGTAAATAGTTTTAATACTGAATATGTTTCCAGTGTTCTGTGTATTTGTTCTGTTTTATGTTGTCAACCAACCCATGTTTATTTGCACAGTTTTAATACAAATTATCATTTAATTGCAGGCCAAACTTAAGAAGATTAAATGTATACCAAGGCATTTATATCAAAGCAACTGCCTAAGCTATGTATTTGGTTGGTTTTAAACTGCTCCAATAAACATGTTAAATTCTAGTGAAGTCAATTGGTAAACTGTTGCTTTATAACACAATATTATGGTTACTTTGGCTAATGAAAAATTTTTCAGCACAAATGCAACATATCTCTAAATCCGAGTAAAAATATTATACTTTCACCCTGTCAATTCAATTCACAAAGTACAGTACATGCAGTTGGGCATTTCTAAGTGTGTTTAAATTTGCCTTTCCCAAAACGTATCTATAACTAATAGCAGAAGTATGTAACGAATAGGTGTTCTTTGTAGCATCTCTTCTTAGGGAGGGGTGGGAGAAAAAGCAGAACACTGTAAATTATTTAAAAACAAAACAAAACTAAAAAACACCACTGATTCTATGTGTGTGTGTGTGTGTGTGTGTGTGTGTATACACACACATGTTACAGTGTGACATCTGGAATTTATCAAACTGCATATTCAGATAGGGAAAAGATTTGTTAGTGAGATTTAGTAAAGAAATAATGACCGCCTACTACCCTACTGTATACATATAATTTGATTATCTTAAAGCATCTAAATTTTGTCATTAGCATGTTTGTAGACCTTTGTAAAATATATTTTTTATTTTTTTGTAAAATATATTTTAAATACTTACACAAAACATTTGTTTCAGTCACGTTCTTGTTCAGCATTACACCAGTAATACCTAAAATATATGTATTACCTGGTTTATGTGAGCCATGGCTTATCCCTAGGGTGCACAATAAAAAATGATTAGGAGAATAAAAGGGAAGTCTTCCATAACGGCATGGTTCAATGAATCATCACTTGCTGATTTAATTGTTCATCTCTTTTCATCCCACAGACATGCTTCAACCTCACAAAAGAATGAAGTCATGTCCATTCCCAGAGTATGTGTAGAACCTATGTTTAAAAGCAGTGAAATATCATGAATATCTATCTTCATAGATTGAGGAAAATAAACCTCCTCATTTTCAAGCACAATGAATAGGAGCAATGATATACATGAGTTTGAAGGCTCTAAAATTATGTAACGTAAGGTTATATATGATACTTTAAAATGTAATTTCCAGAGGGCTTAACCCGAAAAGAAATAATAGTATTAGAGTTTGATGTCTAAATTATATTACCTAAAGCTATATATTGGTCTTTAAAGTGTAATGAATAGAGAATTTATCTACTTAGATATGTGTTTTGTAACCAGGCTCATACTTTAGGTCCTCGATTTCAGCTTGACTGATTGTTCCACAAAATAATGCCTTCCTGACCAGAGAATCTGACTACAGGTCTGAGCTTGACTGGGGACTGTACAAGGGTAAAGTACCATTCATTTATTTTCTGACTCAACATACAAATTTCACAGAGTTAATGCAATGCTTACTTTCTCTATATTTATTTGTGGTAAGTCATATAACCAGGTCAAGTTAAGAATCAGATTTTATAAATTTAGTGAGCTGAATTAAGGAGGAATATAAAAAGAAGTGGTGTCCATATATGTATGGTCAAATCAGATGGAAATAGAGGTTTTAATTGTTAGATTTGGGGGTCTATTAAGTATCATTTGGCCACTTTTATCAGCTATTTCACACTTAGTCCAACAAGAGTGGCTTTGTATTTTTGCAGATTTCTAAAGCAAGTCTAACTTTTAGTTGATGCAGGTGAAAGTGATAGAATTACACATTATTTTGTTTTTCATTTCATAACCATAGCATCAATTTACCCAGTTACTCGAATTTTGCACCATCCGTTGAGGAGTAAGAATTTATTAAACAAAAAAACGGTTGAAGGCACTAAATATTTACTGTGCGTTAATTAGAGCTGTTAGAAGATTTCTGCAAATGAGTCACTTACTCAGAAGCGGGGGCTGCTTACTGAATCTCTTGAGGTTTCTTCCAAGTCTAATTATCTACGAAGGCTTTCCCTTGTTTACTTCTTCAATTAAAAGGGCAAAATGACAATTTATGAATATTATTTAATGTAGCTTAACATAAAGGTTTACCTTCTTGTATTTAAAACTTTTCCCTTTATGTTAATCACCATTGCCAATGTAATTACATATTACTAGTTTTATATGGGTAATATATAGTCATATTATCTGAAACATACAGCATGGGGTATATGTATTCTGGAGAAGCTCCAAAATTAATCCCTTCTTTTAAATAGTCACTAAAAAGTAACCCAGATATCGCTTTGATTTTTCAGTTAAATACTTTCTCTTGCCAGTTACTGAGGTTCTCCCACGTAGACCTCCGAATGTTTCATTTATAATCTGATATAAGGGTTTCTGCTTAAAAAGTAACAATCCATTTTACTAATTAAAGTTAGCCTTTAGCTTTCCTGTTTTGGAGTAGACAAAAATAAGATGTCTTTTCTTATTTTAATTTCTGGTTTAACAAACTTGGGTAGTATACATTTTATTCCTTAAAGACTTCTGCAACAGTATCTAATTACATTAGATCACAAATAATACTTCATCTTGACTAGAATACTTAATTTGAATGCAATCATGTGGCATCCTATCCCTACTCCCAGGAGTGGGGATAATTTTAATACATATATAGGAAGGCATATTTATAAGGCATATTTGAGATGAAATAATCATTTTGAGCAAAATAAATAATTAATATGCTCTTCTTCATATGTGTTGGAAAAATTAGAAAAATCAGTTCAGCAGTTTGCTTAGCTTGTCAAAAGTCAAGTCATTCCATTGTAATATTAAAGCACTTGGCTTAATACAGTGTCTAGAGTTACTAGCATAAAACTCAAAATCTGATTCATCTTAAAGATATACAGGCTACATATAGGTTATACCTCATAATTATTTTCAGAAATTTAGGGCCTGGTGAAGGGAAACTTTTCAACTTCATAAACTTAAATAAAAGATTGTTCTACTTTTGTCTAGTTTAATTCACTATGACTGACACACAAGAGTGGAGTTAAATCATACCAGAATAATGATATTTTCATATTTATGGATTCAAATGTATTTTCCCTCTTATAATCTTAATGTCTTTATCTTCTTAGAAAACTATAATAACATGTTTTTTTCTAATAGTGTATAAAATACCAGAGGTGTTAAAGGAATAAGGGAACAAGTTTTATCTAGGAATTATCCAAAAATAAAAGAAAATAAAAGCAAATTTATTTAGAGTGTTTTATTTTTCATTTGATCTTTGTGTTCCTTCAAGATTAAATGGTCTTCAGGCTACAAAGATAAATACAATATAATACTTGAAAGTTTGTGTCCTTATTTGTATCTTAAATTGAGATTAGTAGTTTCTTCAACAGCAAAGTATAAAGGCATAAGGCAAACAAATAATTAAATTTTCTTCTACAACTACTAGATAATTACACGAAAGTCAATCTTCATCGTTAAAACTGAAATTGCTTCACTGCTTTCATGAGAATTACATCCATCTTCTTTTTGTCATTGTCAATGTGTAAAATGCAGTTATCATGGTGAACTAGCTTCACTATAATTGAAAATCCCATCACTTAGCATCAATTTTCACTGGTGGAGTATCATCAAATAATATTTATTGCATATCTCATTTTGAAGCTCAAGGCCACTGTAATCAGAGATTCCTATAGATTGCATTTGACATTATAAACAATTCTTCGTGAGTATTATTTGATAAGGCACTTTAAATCTTTAAATGCATAACAAAGAAATATTGTATTGTAATGATGCTTTTTAAGCCCAGTAACTGTTGAAATTTCTTTGGCTACAAATAAAGAAAATATTTGTTTACATGTAATTGTTCTAGAAATGCTATTGTCTTACTAAAGGTAATGGTTAATTGCTGGATACCAATGAACATGATTACATTTGCCTTCTCCAAAAGAAACTTGACTGTCGTCATTCACTTTAAGATGGTTGGAACCATTTATCAGTCTAGATGGCATAGAGAAATTGTATCTATAAAAGTCATAGGAAGGATGAAAGGAGCAACTAAGTGCTTCTTGGGTGATGGAGTTTGGCAGAAAAATATTTCCAGGTGACTGTAATCTATATAATATTTGATTGGTAGAATTAGGTGCTTGTAGATACTGATCACTGGAGTCTTCAGATGAACCACTTTTTGAGTTGGTGACCCCCACGGAAGATAACATAGGCACTTCCATCATGAGTGGGGCTAAAGACTGAGAACTGTTGCTGGTTGCTAGTCTTTCAGGAGCCAGTAAAACAAGAGGTTGCTGTTGCCAAAAATTAGTTGGACAAATCTTATAGCATAGAGGCAGGTTGACATTGGGCAGGTATGTCTCTGGACAGGGCATTCCAAGGGAGCTTGTAGGTAAATGAAACATAGGTGAAAAGCAAGGTGGAGAAAGTAAGGAGTTCAAAGGAGAGGGGGCCCCTCCACTAGAGGTCACTGGAGATGAGCCACTGCTTCCACCTGTGAATGACAATTCAGTCAATGAATAATGAACTTGACATTTGATGTTCCTGCTATATTAGTAATCATATCCATCACTATCCCTTCTTCATCCTTAGATTAATTTTCCTTGTGAGTTCACAGTTCTTTTAGCTTCTTTGAGACAGGACCTGCTCATTCCTCGACTAAAGTTGAATATAGTATCTATACCAGGTATCGCTAATGCCTGGGCTACCCACTGGTACTGGTCTGTGGCCTGTTATGAATCAGGCCGGACAGCAGGATGTGATCAGCAGGACAGTGAGCATTACCTCACTGCCTGAGCTCTGCCTCCTTTCAGATCAGCGGTAGCATTAGATTCTCATAGGAGTGCACACTCTATTGTGAACTGTGCATGTGAGGGATCTAGGTTGAGTGCCCTTTAATGATAATCTAATGCCTGATGATCTGAGATGGAACAGTTTCATCCTGAAACCATCCCCTCCCAACCCCCACCATTCGTGGAAAAATTGTCTTTTCACAAAACTGGCCCCTGGTACCAAAAAGGTTGGGGACCACTGATCTATACTATTACCACTATTACTTTTAGCACTACTACCATGTATCATGTATTAAGCATTCATTTGCTCAAATATTGTGCTAGGCACTTGAACCACAGTTGTACAAAGAATTACAAAGAAGTCCAATTATGACTCAGAGTCAATTATATCTTACAAACACAAACTAGTTTTATTATTTTAAAACCTTAAAAAATTACTAAAATAAGTAGTTAAGATGAACAAATTGATTGGTTGTTTGGGATTATATAGATTTAATTTATAGATGGAATGTATAGATTTCATGTACATTGATTTTTTAAATTCCTCTGACCAAAGGTACACTGATTTTAAAAATTCCTCTGACCAAAGGTATATTGATTAAAAAAATTCCTCTGACCACTGATTTAAAAAATTAGTGAACATGAAAATAGTCTTGTATAAATGAAAGCAATATATTTAAAAGTCTTAGCTTTTTTTCTTATACAAAAACAATGAATGGGGCAATTTCCATACTGCGTTATATCTTAAGAGTTGGAAACAATTTTGCAAGTTAAGAAACATAGAGATGAATGTAAGTATTCATATCAATGATGTTTGCTGATCTTTTATGCTTGCCTAGCATCTACTAAAACTAGGGATAATTATAAGGTCCAGGAAACGCTAAACTCTAAACCTTATTTTTGTAAATGTCTGAATTCAAACAATTGGTTATTGGCTGGATTTGACCAAGTTCTTTTTTTAGTGTTGCTGTTTTCTTAACTATTTTGTGTATGTAGACGTATCCTAAACCTTCATCAACAAGATGGCAAATATCTTTTATAATAAAGCATTTAAAAGTTATTTAAGAAACTAGTAACTCATTTATTTGCAATTTGAGAGCATTTTGGATATGTTAAATAATTAAGAAAACTGTGTACTTTAAATTATCATTTCATGATCATCTTTAACTTTTTCTTTATTAATGCACATTTGTTTTGACTTGGATATTTTAAAAGTATGCTTTCTAGATGCTATTAGTTAAATCGACACTGTAAAATAAGTGTTTATTTTTTTCATGCAATTCCCTAAACCACATCAAGACAGCCATTCCAGTGAAATATTTCACCAAATGATTAGACTTCACTTCTTTCCTTTTCAGTTAGTTGTTATGGCATCATGTAAAACTCAACCTAACTATAATGTTGATTTTGCTTGGCAATTGTAACCTCGAATTAATGGTCAAAGACAAGCAACTTTGATGGAGTAAAGACAAAGGGTTAAAAAAAATCCATGTCATTTTCAAATAAAAATTATTCTATTTATTATTAACTATCAGAGCAAATTAAGGTATTCTTCCACCAGAAAGCCTGCATTATTTAATTATTATTATTTTGTCATGTAATATACCATCTGAGAATAAATATCTCGCAAATATTTTTAAATGCTTGTGGCAATTAAATTGTGAAGACTTAGTATTATTTTTAACATTTACTTTCCCCATGAACAGAAAAGAGGAAAATTAGAGCTAAGTGATGAATTTAATGAAAGTCACTTTAACATGTACTGAAAGGTCCTCATAAAAGATAAACTATTCATTTCAATAGTAACATATTTGCAAATCAGGCTACAAATGCACCACAGGCATATCCTAAAGAATGTGAAACAGTGAGAGGCTGAAGAATCCAGATGAAATCTGAAAATCACAGAGTGTAAGATAACTTATTAACATATGTCAATAAGTCTACAGTTACCACATTTCTACTCTCTTCCTTCATGCCAGCTTCTCTCCCTTTATGCCTCTTACCTCGTCATTCAGGCAAATGTACACCCAGTTACCTATAAGTACCCATTTTCTTGCATGTACATATCCCCTTGTGTAGTATTTGATACAAGGGTTCCGGATGTTGTTATTTAATTAATATGTAAAAATAAAACAAATGTTCCAAGTTTTCTTACTTTGTGTGTCTGTGCCAAAGGTTTTAAAATCGAGGGTGAAAGAAGGCCTCCATGGGTAGGTCTCTAAAAGCCCCTCCAATACACCCCTAAAAAAGAGAGTCAACTTTCAGCATCCCCAGAATGCAATTTCTGAAAATCATGATTTTGAGTTATTTTGCTATATCTTTCAGATGTAACTATTTTAAATATTTCTCTTTTATATAGCTAGACTTCTGAATAAAATTCAGTCAAACCTAGAATTCTAAAATAAGCAAGATCTTAATAGTGAGTAGCAAAGGAGTGGGAGGAAGTAATGTTTTCAACACAAAACATCTGGGTTCCTTTCCTACCACCTACTAATTACAAAACTTAGAGCTTTTGAGTCTCTGAGCCAGTTTTCTTATCCTTAAAACTTGTGGGGGACCAGGCGTGGTGGCTCACGCCTGTAATCCCAGCACTTTGGGAGGCTGAGGCAGGCAGATCATGAGGTCAGGAGTTCAGGACCAGCCTGACCAACGTGGTGAAACCCCGTCTCTACTAAAAATACAAAAATTAGCCAGGCCTGTTGGCGAGTGCCTGTAATCCTAGCTACTTGGGAGGCTGAGGCAGGAGAATCGCTTGAACCAGGGAGGCAGAGGTTGCAGTGAGCTGAGATCGCGCCGTTGCACTCCAGCCTGGGCAACAGAGTGAGACTCCATCTCAGAAAAAAAAAAAAAAAACTTGTGAAAATAGCTAGCTACATCAATATTAGATGTCATTGCTATGCTGCTTACCTGTTTCTTCCAGTATCTCTAAATCCTTTAGCAAAAGGATTTCTTTCTATTTTTAGTTTCGTAATCTATGGATTCAATAGAGAGAGAAAGATAAAGTCATTGCTTTCAGTAAGAACACTGTCGCCATTGCTTATAGTGGTTACAACCACCAGAAAAGATGTTGCAACACGTAATATGACAATTTAAATAAATGTAACCATATTGCAAGTCATATTTAGAATGGTTAGCTCCTATTTATAAATCATTACTTTTATAAATTACCTTCTGAAGTTGCCTTCTCCCATAAGATTTACACAATTCATTATCAAACTTGCATGGATGACAATACAATAAAACTATGATTTTTATTTAGAATTGTGGAAAATGCAATTGATTGCAGTTAGCCTCTATGCCTCTATCCCAAGGTCCCTCTGGAGCCATTTCCATTTGCCTGAGACATGACCAGCTTTACCTGTTGGTTTTGGTAAGCCGTTACGGTGGTGAACTCAGTTTCTTTAAAGGAGAATGTTTTAACCCCTTCAGTGGGCAAGGACTGAATCTGGGACAGGTCAACACTGCTGTCTTGCTCTATCACGTGCACTCGGGGTTTGTACTTATGCATGGATTGCAGAATGATCTGGAGGAGAAATGATCAGTGCTGTTAGAAAAACTGGCTTCCAGTCCCAAACCCTAGTTCCCTCTCCTGACCACCTCCACCATGTGCACACAAAAAGGCAATGATGAGGCTTAGGTAACTACTTTGTTGTGCCATTTGGCCTCCAACAGAGGCACTCTGAGCTAAAAGCATTTCCAGAGAAAGGCACCTCAGCGGCACCAGTCAGCAGTGATTCCATTTCCAGATTGGGGCATTTTCCTGCTTCAAACGTTAGCGACCATCTGGTGTAGAAGTGGCACTGGGATCTGCTAGCCTGCTACAGGTTCCCATGGCAGTAACTGATGGGCTGGGACATGGTGGGTAACCTGACATACCCTACGTCCTAATCTTGGGAGCTTCCCTCTTTCCTTTTGTAGCTGGCACAGTGCCAGACTGGGGAGGGCAGAAGCAGGGGTGCACTTAGTGAGAATGTGCAAGATCAATAGGACCTATGAGGGTAGGTTGTTGGGGAGATTTCCAGGATGCAGTCTGAGATTCCCCCACTTGTATCCTTCCATCACACCATACCATACACTGGGTGCCCATCCAACTGCGTGGACTATAGGAAGGCAATCAGAGATCACAGTGATTGCCCAGGAGGCTAAGGTGCCTGAGAACTCCCTGAATGGTTCCCTCCTACTCTCCCAGACCAGGCATTCTGGCTTAAACAGGTCTCCTTCTGTCCTCAAACTCCCTATATTCACCATCCCCAGTCGCCAGCACTCTCAGATGCCAAACAAACGTTTCAGGAGCCCTAGGTTAGCTACTTTACTTACAGTTGCAGGGCTTGGACAGTTCCTAAAAAACACAACATGTGCATCTGCAAAAAGCCTCCCTGGCCTCTCCAGGGTGACCAGTGGGCAGGAGCCTTGGCACCTCCCTCCTCGGGGTAAAGGATTGTGCTCACGTACATGGCCTTTGTCATCCATCTCATTGTTGGTGAGTTTCATGCGATCAAAGCTGATGATCTGCCGCATCCAGGTCTCTCCTGAGCAGGGTGAGTCCGGGTGAACATAGAATCTAGGAATGATGCACAAATGGTCCGCATTCCCGGCTACCATCCACTGTGAGCTGTGATACACGTACCTGAAAAAACACATGCTGTGTGTGGCATTAGGTGCAGCAGGCCAAAGCTGGGAGCTGTTGTGTTCTGTTCCTGAGGACTTCGCTCCAGATTAGCCCAGTGATCCCAAGGGCAAGTAAGGAGAAGAATCAACTTAATTTCTAACAAGCATTCAGGGGCAAAAAATAAACTGTAAATAAGCATATGTCATCAAAATGCAATGAAGTACAGGGCAAGTAAGATATCATGAGATTTCTAAGTCTGGTTTGTATTTTCTCACAGAAACCACCACAGAAATTGATCTAACAAATTTTGTCTCACAGAGACAATGGAAAAAGTCCACTAGCTTTGGGTGTGAAGAGTCTGGGAAGAAGTGGAGGGCTGACAAGGATGTCTGTCTAGCCCACTGTCCCCAGTCCTCGTGGAAGCCCTTTTGTCAATAAGGCTTCACATCAAGAAAACTCTTAGGAACACAGCCCTGCGCAGCCTCTGGCCGATTTTCACACTATTTCCAATCTCACCTTCCCAGTTTTGCTCCTATTCCCAAGCCAGCTGCAATTTGAGAAGCAAACAGCTTTTTCTGCTGTTTCCAAACTGCAGCCCCAGCAGTCCTCTGAGCTGAGCCTTCTCCTTGCTTTCAAAGCTAGCTCTGGTTTTGAGGTGGGCTGTCTCCTTGGAGGACCAGGGACCCACCTCTGGGTCAAAGGCTCACAGCCCTAGTGTAAACAGCTGTCACCTCCCAACCCCTCCAACCCTGAACTGGACCCTAAGCCCCTGAGTCAAAGTGTTGGCAAGCTGGTGTGTCTGGGGTGTATCCCAGAAGGGCTTTTAGGCTTTAGAACAATTGGGCCACTTTCAGCCTGCTGTAGGATGAGGGCTTAAATAAAGGGAAAATGATACTTGTACCCTCTAAGACCCAGACATTACTTCAGGGGAAAGGTTAAAGATGGACGAAAAGACAGGCCTAGACACAGGAACACTTGACTGACCTTGAGTGGCAAATTGCTCATCCTCTGGCCTCTTGCTGCCAAAGCAGCACAGCTCAGAGCCCAGCATGTCCCCAGAAGCCCAGGCTCCCATAGAGCCTGGGGATTTCTCCCGCAATTCCTTCAACCCGCTTCCCTTCTGACCGCCAGAGCCCACACACTCTGCAGTTTACACAACCAAAGCCAGAGCAGTGGATAGGGAGAGGCTTGGGGTACATTTGAAGCTCGAATTAGCGCCCTGAATTCACTGCATTCCAAGAGGGGATGGGGGCAGAGAGAGGAAGAAGCCTTCTCTTCTTTCACTGGGAACCCCAATTTGAATAAGAAAATTCAACTCCCAAAGCCCACAGGAGAGCAATCCCCCACCCCCACCCCCCATGCTAGAGTTTTCAAAGTCATGCTGTCGGGTTTCTGATCTGAAGGTCCAAATCCCTGGCCCTAGCCTGGGCATGGAGTACCATCCTATGGGGCCTATTACCTGTAGCGTTTGGAATCCACCGGTACCACATCGATGGCCACATAGTACTGCTTCCCTGGATCCAACCCTTTCACCTTGACCCGAACAGAGGGGAACATCCGCCTGTAAGAAAGAACATAAGGACTGACCCAAGAGCTTTTAGAAATGTTTGGAAGAGGGAGTGGTTCTGGACAAATGCTGACTCCAGTAAAAAGTGAACGGACTCACAATACCCTTCCCTTTTCGAAATAGCAAGGAATAGCATTTGCTACATGAGGAAAGATTGTTGGTTGTATACTTGACCGGACAAGTATGGAATTTCTAAGTGGGGCAGAATATTATTACCACAAGGCTTTGTTCATGTCCCTCCCCAACCATAATAAAAGGCTATAGAAGAGAAAGTATGAGAGAAAAAGCTGTGTCCCAACCTCCTTTCCAAGGGTACTTCCTGTGAGGCAGATTTGTGGAAGGCTGAAATTAGTAAGACTCACAAAATAACCAGCTGCAGTGAAGGGGCTGTCCCATGCCAAAAGGTGGCTATGGGAATGGCTCACCTCAAAATAACCTGGGCCAGGTCTGGCGGGCGCGAGGAACTGTGACATGGGATATTGTCCATGGTTATCTTAGAGGCCTTAACTGAGAGGTCTGGCCACAGTCTAAGACCAAAGTCTGATTTTTGTCTTACACTACACAGGCAGGAGACAGGGAAGTGAGTTATTGGAGTCACAGTGTACAGGAAAGGAAGAATGAGCCACTTACATGGGGCCAGGTAAGTCCGAGCCCTATCAGTTGAGGGGCTATGGCTTTCTACTGTATGTCAGGGAGTTGGGGAAAAGGGACAGAGGAGTACCAGAGCATAAAACTGGAGACTCCTCATCTTACCAGAGCGGTAAATTAAGTGCCTAATGTGTGTGACCCTTGTGAACAGCTTGGGCAGAACCGAACCTGCCCGCTTTAGTAATGATCATCTCAGTCCCGATGTCATGGAATCTCTTCCACAGTTCAGATCCTTGAAGCTCCATTTGAATATCTTTCTCTTCCAGACTTTCAGAGCTGTTGCCGTCGCCGCTGTCGCAGCCGCAGCCAGAGGAAGCAGTTGTTGAGGGCTCTGTCTTAGGTTGTTTTTCTGCTGGACACAGAAACGCGCTCAGGGTTTGAGAGAGTGTCACAGTTCACATGCCCACTTCTCGCTGGTGCCTATCTTGGAG
Source organism: Nomascus leucogenys (assembly GCF_006542625.1). Lineage (NCBI taxonomy): Eukaryota > Metazoa > Chordata > Mammalia > Primates > Hylobatidae > Nomascus > Nomascus leucogenys. Next base: position 69,902,124 of record NC_044406.1, on the reverse strand, counting down.
CAGACAGGCCTTGTCCCTTCCCCAGGAACTTTGGCGACAGATTCCCCAAGCTCCGCATAACACCCTCTGTGGCCGCTTAATGGAGAGAGAGGGGCCGTGAAAGGTGCAGCACCCGCCACCTCTCCCCCGCCCACGCCCGCTTTTTTTTTTCTTTTTTTTTTTTTTTAGATTTGCCAATCCTCACTCTCCTGGAGACGTTGATAACCGAGACTGGGTGCCCTCGAGATTTGGGAACTCGCCCTGCTTCCCATCCCAGGATACAACAGCCACCCGCTGGCTCTGAGAGCTTTCCGCGAAGGTAGGAGGAGGATGTAGGAGAGACTCACTTTACAATTATGTAGGGACCCTCCCCTTTACCGCGAAGAAACTGCTGTACTCCGGGATGGATTCGGAGGCGCTGAAACTTCCCCTTCACCAGGTGGTCGAGGTGTCCCGCGGCTCCTAATGTGGCTGTCTGGCTGCGTCGGGACGCGAGCCAGGCGGAGAGATGCGGAACCAGTAAGCTCAGGCAAGGGGCTCAGGGCAATGGGAGTACTTACCAAGCGGCTCGCTCTTCCCTGCAGCGCTGCTCCTTCTCTCCTCCTCTTCCTCTCCGCCCTTTTTCTCCTGCAGCTCAGGCTGCTCCTCCTGTATTGGGTCTTGGAGTTTTCTTTTGCTGGGTCTCCCCACCAAGGCTTCCACGGAGAAGGCACGCGCCCGAGAGCTCAGAGCCATCCCTGGAGGGGGTGAAGGGATTCTTTGCAGCAAAGTTTCAACCTGAACTGGGTTAGGGAGGGAGAGGGAGACACAGGCGGAGGGCACAGAGGGTGAAGGAAGGAGGGAAAGCGGGAAAAACAAAACAAAACTAAACCCCAAACCCAAAACCCAAATCTGAAAAACAATTTCTGGATCTGTATTCAAAGAAAATAATTTTGTGTGTGTGTGTGTGTGTGTGTAATTTTTTTATATACATATATATTTTTTGTTTGAATAGACAAAATGAAAGGAGAGGAAGATCAAACTAGTGTATATGTCCTTCAAAGTCTAGTCTCCCTTCCTCCCCGTGGACATGTGCAGACCATTAGTCCTCAAATCCCTGATTCCAGGACCTGGCAGAGCAGAGATTGGCAAGTGCTGGCCTTTTAGGGAGCAGACGTGCCGCCAATGGCGGCTCAGGTTGCTCGGATTGGGAGTTACTGTTGTATCCAGTGAATACCCAGCCGGTCACTGCCTCCACTGTTTGTTTTGGAAACTATTGGAAGCATAAAAATCACAGTGAGTGACACTTCAGAGTCTAACAGGGAGGGGGGTTTTGGGGCTTGTTGGAAAAAAAGCTATAGATAGGGAGGTAGAGAGAGGAGAAAAGGGAGACGCAGGTTACGGCTTAACATTAAATTATAAAACTCAAAGACATGCCAAATAATTGCCCATGAGGGACCACTTTAAGCAGATCCAGAGAGATGTATCAGGGTCTTTTGCTCTCCAGTGAAGGCACTGGGAAACAGAAAGGAGTACAAGCTTTTGGGGCCAGTTGGCTCTGCAGTTGGAGTCTCAAACTAGGTGAGCAGCAGTTGTGCCAGTTTATCCTCTCTCTTCTGTTAGTGAGGTGAGGGCAGGCAGGAGTCTCTCACATGCCACTGTCAAGCATCAGAGAAAACTTGGATCTTCAAGCCCTGCCTCTGCTGGAGCCCAATATTCCTATACATAGCCTTTGTTTTTTCTCACAGGACTTAATCAGCAAACACAGTCTAAAAACTCCAGGTCCACCAGCAGGGCAACAAAACGGCCTTTGCTCCCAAAAATGTGCACAACTCAAAATGTTCAGATTAAGTAATTGATTCCAGTGTCTCCTGGAATATATTCTTGGGCTGGATTTTACTTTTCCTTAAAATGAATATACAAGTTTCTTTTTTTTCAGGAAGAGACTTGTCTACGACGTCCAAAGAGCATGTTTATGTGTGCAGATATGAGATGTCTGCCTGTGTGCATATGATTTGGTCACCTAGTTTTCATCAGAAATAAGAAATCAAGTGCCCCTGGATTCTTTTGCAGGTTGCATCTTAACTAATGGCATTTGCATTTTTCCAGAAAAATTATATTATTCTCCTCTGACACATTTGTAAAAAGGGCATGTAAAGCTGATCCAAGTTCATTTAAAATAAGATGCAACTTGAAATAACTTATAATATGCCAATACTGGAATCTGAGAGTAAAAGACCTGTGTGTCCTTTTAATTTCAGCTACTTAGGTACAAATGTGCCCTGCCACTGTGATGGCAGTGGTAGTGGTGGTGGTAGGGGGATATTCAGCCATAGGAAGGAGATCTTCAGGCAACTGGGTATGACTTTAAACACTCTAAAAATCTCAGTATGACAAAGAGTTAGTTACAGCTTGAATGCTGCTGAAGGGTTTGCCTCAATCATTATTTAGCCACTGCTCACCATGCAGAATTGAGAAAGACACTGTCCCTATCCTAGACAGGCAAAGTGAACTTCACAGGGCAAGGCCAATTTCGTGTAAGGAACTTGGGCTGGAAAACAGCCACATCTGCATGTGATCTTTGCCACATTTCTTAGGAGCATTTGTTTCTTTTTGCACCCATTACAGTGGGGGAGAGTGTTTGTTCATTTCCTCTTACTCAGAAGATCGATCTATCTATCTATCATCTATCTATCTATCTATCTATCTATCTATCTATCTATCTATCTATCTTCTATCTATCTATCATCTATCTATCTATCATCTATCTATCTATCTCTATCATCTATCTATCTACATCTACCTATCTTTTATTTATTGCATGCTCTTAGCTAAAATACACAACTAAAAAACAGAAAAGTTGAATTTATTTGTTAATTTTAGAATGCAATTTACCATGTAATATTTGTGTTAGTATCTCCTAATACAGGAGTTTTCTTGCCTTTAACCTTAGCTCAATTTATTGTTAAAAGGCAGGACATTACCTTGTATAGAAAGGGATGACTTTGCTTGGTATCTTTTTTTAAATAGATTTTTGTAAAAATAAGGCAAAAGATGTTTGTTGCAATGTCTGTGCTAGTATTTTAGACTACCTAACATATGATGTGATATTTTGAAATCAAGAAAATTGCATATCTTGGGTGTAAGTTTCTTTCTTAGAAGAAACTTCTTTCTTAATATTTATTACATGCATGTAATTTAGTCATCCAGAATTTTTTTATTTTTGTAATCTGAACTTTTTCCATTCCCATTTCTGTATATATCTGTTGACATCACTGGGAGATATGTAGCTTAGCTCTCCCTTGTATGTTCTAGACTAAAATATAGTTAATTCCTGTTAACTTGTATCTGAGGGAGAAAATATTGCATTATCTCATAACTGGCTTTGCAGTCTGGTCAGCTGCTGAAGCACTGGGCTGTCAAGTATTGGGGTCCTGAGGCGCATATACTAATGCCAGCAATTCGTTCTCCGCACCTGGCAGTCTCTTTGGGGCATCTCTATATTTCATCCATGAGCACCCATAAACCTTTATAAGAGACTTTTCAACAATGGAGGGGCAGCGAAACATGTGGAGGTTTCTGAGACCCACAGGTGCCCACAATAGAAAGAAGAATATGTTTTTTAAGTTTGATAATAGGAAAATCCTTACAGTAAAATGTTGGTTTTGAATTGCCCACTCCCCATGATTAAGATATTTTGGCATAGTTCCAAGCTTGTAGAACATGAATCTGAAACAAGCTACTCATGGCCTTTTTTTTTGCCATTACTTGGGAAAGACCTCCTTAGAATGAACACTCTAATGAACACTTTAATGAAAGCAGATTCAGGAAATGTAATCAGCTTCCCCACAACATCATTTGAGTACCTGAATTCAACTTTGCCTGCACTAGCTAAGTGACATGAGGAAATAAATTATCTTTGTTTGCTTTAGTGAGCTTCAGCTGGGTTTCCATTACTTGTGGACAAAAGAATCTTGACAAATACACTCATCTTGATAAAAATTTGGAAGATCACTTTCTTCTTCTAGTTTTCTTTCTTCCTACCTCTTCTCCTTTTTCAATACTACTGGTTATGAGAATAGGAAAATTATATGCTATTGACTAAATTTTACTTTCTACACGAATTCTTCAGGCTATGATAATAAATAGGAATAAGGCTCAAGCAGTACAGCATGTAAGAAGACAGACTTTAGATTCAGACTGACCTGATTCAAATTCTGACTCTACTTTCTATCTGAATGACCTTACACAAGTCTTTTTTTTGCATTCAGTTCTTTGTTTTAACCATTTAAAGCTATCATTTCTAACACTTTTATCATAGAGTATGTTTCTGTAAGTGTGTTTATATATCTGAGAGTTTAGTAAAAAGAGAAGAAAACGTGCAAACCACTTAGGACAAGGCCTGGAACATAGTAAGCACTCACAGATGTTTTCAAAATTAAAGAGATGATGGGAGTTAATTTCAAGAATGTGCTAATCTTTCTATCAACTATACAGCTGTGAATTCTTTGAGACGAAACACTTGAAGGGGAAAACTTTGGGATCAACATTGGAACCCCCAACTTTTGGTTAATTCCTAAAGCAGATTCAAAAGGTTGAAAGTCTTTAGGGAAGCCACCTTTTTTTAAGAAATTCAAATACTATTTTAATAAATAAAATTAGTGAATTAAACCAAAAGATTGCATTTGAATTTCAAGAATCCATAGGAAACATGTCTTCTAGAATACATGACCTGTTTTTATCAATTTCATCCTTGGAAATATATCTTTGGTATTTACCAATGCAATGTAAGTGTATGTTCTTATATGATTAGATAAAATGTGTTAATGACAAGGCCCTAACTCATAGCTGTGTTCTCACTTCAGGAAATTGAGGGATGTGGCCTAATTAATATTAAAGTAATTCTCACACTGAATCCCTCAACTTCTGATTAGCTTAATTCAATATAATCTCTCAAGAAGACTGTGCTTTTATTCATCTAGTCATTGAGTGATGCATGTCAAACTTTGTTACTCTTGCTCCTCGGTAGAGTAGGGGAAGAAAAAGTAGAAATACAAATTCTTATCTGTGTTCACTGTGTTCTTCTCATGGGGAGGATTGGAAGCGAAATGCTTATGCTTGCAAAAACTTTAGCTACAGGAAAACGTATTCTGTTGAATTTAATCATGTGTTCATACTGCTATCAAATGGTGAAGGCCTTCCTATGATAATAATTACAACATTAGGCTTCAGTTCATTGTATTTCTCATTCTAACTGAAATATATCAAAGGCAAACAACTACTTTTTCTTATTTCTTCACTGAATTAATAACTTAAGGTCGATAGAATTTTTAAACATTTCCTAGGAAATTTGCCCCCAGAATTATGGGGACAATTTTGTACATGGCTAATTTTGAGCAGGATAAATGAATAAACGAAAAAGAAAAAATCTTTTTGAAAGTCCAAATGTAATTCTACCCTATAGTGATTCTAGTAATTGCCAGAAGAGGCATTGTATGGTCACCTTTCAGCTGCCTTTGACTTCCTAGGGCAGTGAAAATAATAAATAATTGTAAATGCATCCTGTCTCTTTTAGTCCTCAAACACTCTCCATTAAAACATTGAGCTTAAGGCAAGGTATATGGGCTCACACTTGTAATTTCAGTGCTTTGGGAGGCTAAGGGAAAAGGATAGCTTGAGTCCAGGAGTTGGAGATCATCCTGGGCAACATAGCAAGATCCTGTCTCTACAAAACATAATGAGCAAAATTAAAGAAAACACACACACACTCACACACACAAAAAAAACAACAACACCAAACTAGTGTCAAACCCACTCCTTCTTATGTTACCTCTCTGGTGCTCCATTGGCACTTGCACAGTCATATATTAACTGAAGGCTCAGTCAGGATTGCTGGACATAATATTTTTTCATGGGTAGAGTTTGTGGTATGTGAATTTTTAGGTTAGGTCATTTTAACTTAGGTATTATGCCTTATACATTTCTTTTACCTACTCCAACCCCATCTTTCCTCTTTCCTTTTCTCTGTGGTTTTTTTCATGCTTTTTTTTTTTTTTTTTTTTTTGAGACAGAATCTCACTTTGTTGCCTAGGCTGGAGTGCAATGGCACAATCTCGGCTCACTGCAACCTCTGCCTCCCAACTTCAGGTGATTCTCCTGCCTCAGCCTCCTGAGTAGCTGGGATTACAGGCGTGTTCCACCATGCTCAACTAATTTTTGTATTTTTAGTAGAGATGGGCTTTCTCCATGTCGGCCAGGCTGGTCTTGAACTCCTGACCTCAGGTCATCTGCCTGCCTCAGCCTCCCAAAGTGCTGGGATTACAGGCTTGAGCCACCACGCCTGGCCTCATGCTGCCTTTTTAAAACTGAGGATGAGAGTCATAGTTACCTCCAAATATGCTATATGCATCAGCCTCAAAGAAAGTGGGCTAGGATTTGAAAAATGACTGCAGGTGCCAGTTTGATATTTTAAAATAAATAATTCAGACATATAGCAAAATATCACTGACTCAGATCACTTGAATGGAGATATGCCAAGTTTATTGCATCAATGAATTATTGAAAAAAATACTGTTTATGAAGAATTATTTTATCTTCCTAATACCAGAAAAATGCTTGCTTTACACCCTCTTCCCCTACACACGCTTTCTCACCAAATGACTCCATGCAGTCCTCAGATCAGTGAGTCATCATCTGGCTCTGCCTAATTTGGGCAGCCAAGAGCCCAGCAGAAGCAGATCCTTCTGTTAAGAAAGAAATCATCCTGAACTCCATTGGGCCCACCAAATCTCATGCTAATCTTTTCACTATTTACTTACTCCTGGATATTTACAATATATTTTCCTCTTCTTAACTTGGCACCCTACCTCATCATTCCTAGGGCATGTGAATAAGGCGCTAAAGGCTTCTTTCCATATTCTCATAATTATCTGTATTTAACCAGGGCTTTTCAATACCTAACAACCACAGATGTACTGACAGTCAAAAATATTTGGTAGTAGGCCGAGGGATTTTCCCTAAGTCTATCAAAACACCAAATATAGGCAAGCACCTATAATGCTTGTGCTTGAAGCCAATCTATGCCTTCTTTCACACACTGTCTTCCTTCCCAGGGTCCCCACATTAACATTACTAGACAAAAAACTGCTCCTTCATGAAGTAAATGTTTGTAGTTAGTAAACCCTGATCAATGCTCCAAGGGGCAAAAGGGAAGGTTTTAATAATTAAGAAATAAAGATAAATTTAAAAAAATACAAAAGAGACATCACAGAAAACAATAAGGTCTTCATGGGGCAAAGTCTGCTGAACTGAAGCAAAGCAACCATACCACCCTACAGCAAACTCCTTGACATGCCTTTTATGGCCAGGTGCTTTCTGTAGTCTCCTTCTCTAGTTTGAAGGCATGTGTGTATGTGTGGTATGTGTGCTTGTGTGTTTGTGCTACAATGCAGTATATGAACTCAAGCTCTGGTAAGAAAAATCAGGAATAAGTAAAATAAAACAATGTTTTTTGGCACACTTTGATGTTCCCTCTCTCACCCCAATGCCCATGCTTTGGGACTTCAGACCTCCTCCTGAAATCAAATGAGTGCAAAGAGGATCAAATAATCCTTCTGCCTCTGTGATCTAGAGCTCCTTGGGGAAGAGCCTTGGTAGAAAGTACCACTGCTTAGAGCCCTTGGCTAGGGCCACTTTTCGGTGTTAGACACCTGCCACTCAGCTCAGTGACTTCGACATTGGCTTCAGTCCTCACCTTCCGGGAGGCACTCCCGTCCCTTCCCCTTGCTCCCTAGCTCCCTAAACAAGATCTGTGAGCCCTAATGCATAGTATCCTGGGCCTGGGAGCCTTCTGGCAGCATTGATGCCTAGGAGAGGGACTATTGCTGGCTTCTTTGGGTATTACAGCAAACTCTTAACAGACTGGACAAGTCTAGCCTTCATTAATTTTAAAGAGCACTAACATTCTACTTCCAGTCTCCTGAGAAGTAGTGATTGCAAGATCTGTGTCACAAAACCCCCAGTTGATGAAAGATGAAACTGACAATTATCAGTTGGACTTTCCTAATGTTAGGGACTTGGTTAGTGATAGTTAACAGGAGAGGCAGAGAGTGAGGAGAATCCCTGTACCGATGTCCCACTAAAACCCATAACATGGTCAGTAAGGCAGAGGTATTTACCTGGAAGGCAAGAAGCAGTGTGTTGCTGTGTCAAGAGGCCAGGCCAGCCCAGTGGTTCTGAAGGCAAGTCTCAGTCAGAGCTCATTCACTCTGCAAATGCCTGCAGCAGCTCTTCTCAAGAGCCCAGAGAAGAGTGGCCTAGAGCCAGAGCACAAGAGAACATGGTGTTCTGGCCCTCAGCTGTGGGAGAGGCACTTGCTACTTCCGGGGTTGGACTCCAGCAACTTCTCCCACAGAAGACCTGCTTTTACTCAAGGTTGGCCATGAAGTCACAATGACAGTCTGTGATTTCAGCTTTCAGAGCCTCAAGGCTGCAGACACCCTGCATCCTACCTCAGCCACCAGGTTGCAACCATACCTGGCTGCATCCTGCTCTGAGCTACAGGCTAATGCACTTGGGAAAAAATGCCTTTGAACCAGGAGTGGATTGACTTTACAAGTCTAGTCAGCTCATTTCCATGCCCAGCAGGAGCACGTGCAGTTGGAAAACACTGTTCAATCCTCAATCAATAACAGCAGCTCAGAAGCTCCACCCAAGGGGTTCAGCTCTGGAGCCATCCACTAAGGGACCCATTCAGCCTCAGGCAGTGATTCCCAGGCAGTGTAGAGACTCTCAGTGGCCAGGATCCCCCTCTCAGTTCGCAAGCGCCACATAAACAAAACTTTACACCTCCCAAAGGAAAGATCCAACACACACACATACACACACACACAATTTAATGCACAGCGAATCCCAGAAATGCCTTAGTTGACACATTTTTCTGCTGCAAAATAGAACATGTTTGATTTTTACTTGTTGGTTTATTTCTCCAGGGCAGCTCAGAGAGAATCGAAAAGGGCTTAAGGTCCCAAGCCAGAAGACTTTACTAGCAGTAAGTGATCCATAGGCACTTGAAAAATCAATGCTCATTTTATCCTCTAGTGAAGAGGCTCTCAGAGAAGAGAAGACAGATTCTGGATTAGTGCGGTTTAATTGGACGAATTCTATAGCTTTTAAATTTATTTTCTCCATTGCAGAGAGCACCATACCTTTCAACTAATGCAAGAAACCCCAGCTACCTCACATTGGGCTACCACACCACAGTGCCATGGATAACTAGGAAGGACCCAGGGGATTTCCCAAATAAAATCCCTGAAGCAGATAATGCCTGTTATAACCCTGCCTGAAAAACCAGAGGCCAAGGAGGACCACGCATTTCTTATCAATACTGAATGCCAAATAGTGAGGGTGATATTTCTGATGGGTTTATAAATGCATTTCGGTGTTCCTGAGATTTGCAGCTCACAGTCAACCACACAAAAACTCAAGGGTTTATTTTTTAATTTTTTAGTTTATTTGACTATTTCATGTGAAAGTTTTAAATGTCTGAAGAGGACTACAGTCTCTCTAAAGTATTTTTCCTGGCAAATATTTTCCCTTCTCTCAAGAAAAGTAAAATAGTGATTGTATTTTATTTTATTTTAGACTTTCCCCTTTAATTTATCTTGATTTTTAAGTTAAAAAGTGTCACGGTAGTAAGTTTCAGCCATTTTTGAAGATAACTCAGAGACAGGATTTTCCAGGAATCCTTCTACACCCCCTGAAAGAAGAATGTGTTTGTGCCTTCGCGCTCCTGTGTGTTTAGGGAGAGAAGGTTGCAAATAAGAACAGCATGTGAGCCCATCCATAGAACTATGTGCATTTTGAAACACGACAAATCTGTTTCTGTTCCTTGTTTAATGTCGGGAAATGTGTTTCCTGTTGTAATTGGGGCTATTCACTTTTGGTGATATTTAAAACGGGCCCAACAGAGTCAAGCTGATGTTTGGTTAACCACGAATGAAATGGCTTTTGATCAGGCAGGCAATTACTAACCAAATCTGGTAACTTCCCAAGCAAAACAAAGGAATTTGTTAACTAGTTTTCTTCTACAGTAATGCGCAAGACAATTATTTATGAATGAAAGAGAGTTTTCCGTGCTGGTGAGCAATAGGCAGTGAGGAGTGAGCCAGCAGGACTAGACTCTCATCACAAAACATCATTTACAAACTCAGGGCGGGAGTGCCCTTTTTATGTCACTGAGTGTGTATATGCAGGAAGGAGGCTAAGTGCAAGTGCCAGCATAATCCTGAGGTGGCAAGGTCTCCGCCTGCTGTAGCAGAAGAGGCTTGTGGCTACGTCATAAATAATCCTATCCAGGCAACTCAGGAAACAGTGTCTTTCTTCCCATCTCCACTCCCCTCTGTGAGCTCTGTAGTGCTCCCTTTCAGGGCCATGACAGCCGGGGGAAACTTCACTTCTGGCCTTTGGGGTGAGGGCTTTTGAGAGACCAGGCTCTGACGCTCCACAGAATCAGGTAGTTAGCCAGGGACAAGTGTTGCCAAAAACTCAATTCAACATGATTACATGTGAAGGGCTAGATGTATACTGCCTGGGTAGATGCAGCAGTGCGGTCTGCTGGGGGCAAATTTTGGCATTCCAAAGAGGCTCATCTTTTCTCATGACCTTAGCAGGTGCACTCAATTCCTGGTGGCTCCTACAAAGTAGTACCCAAAGAAGCAGCCCAGTAGAAGAGAACAAGGGCTTGGCTTCTCAAGATTCAGGAGATTTTGACAGAGTTCTGGGGCGATACCACTCACAGGTGTGAGGCCTCCAACAATAACCACTACCTCTTTCTTTCTTTCTTTTTCTTTCTTTCTTTCTTTCCTTCTTTCTTTCTTTTCTTCTTTCTTCTTTCTTTTTCTTTTTTTTAAGCTTGCTCTCTTGCTACATGTTAACTCTTAATCCTCATGTTGCTACATGTTAACTCTTAAACCTCACAGCAGCAACAACAACAAATCAGGTAGGTAACTTAATTCTCCCATTATCCGCCTCAAGTAATCGAGATTTAAGAGAGTACATTAATGGTGGAGCTAGCTGCCAATCTCCAGGGCTGTGGTAACTCTACAAGACCACTGCTCAGGGATCAGCAAGTAAGGAATTTTAAACCGTCTGCCATCATTCCAATAGCCTGCTCCTGCCCCAAGTCCCTGCGGTGATTATCAGAGGGCCCAGGGGCAAAAACTCGACTGCAGCTTCTTGCAGCCAGCATAAGCTATCCTGTTTTGCATATTCCTTTTTCTCCTTGGTGCTGCTCCTGGAGCAAACCAGAACTTCCCAGCAGTTCGCGGAGCGGGCTCCTTCTGGGCAGAGCCAGATACCTAGCTTTCTTCCAGCCAAGCGTACCTCACAGGTCCTTTGCTGTGAATCTTGACTTAGTAATTTAGGTCGCGAATGGCTGCTCTGGGCGCCAAGATGTGCTCAAAAGTGTGGGGTGAGGTTGCTGCACTCATCAGGGACTCCAAAAACCTTTTCCTGTGATAGTAAAGCTCTGCCTGGGCCAAACAGGCCGTTTTACAAACACTTTAGAAAGTCAAAGCACAAGTGCCATTTTCGGGTGCTCCTCTGAATCCCTATTACCCAGTTATATCATCCAACCTGTGATTCAGCTTCCCACTATCTTCCTGGACCAGCATGACCTTTGAAAGACCATGATCCATGGCGCCATCAATTTATTAAAAACACTATTTTGTGAGAAGCCAAGAAGTTTCAGATGTTATTCCCCTTGCAGGAATGTAACAAAATGCCACTCATATTTTTAAATTGGGAGAGTTTAGGTGGTTTATTTTTTGCCATCCATAGAAAAAATAATATTGGACATGATTAATGGATAATTATTGGCTAGAATTTCAGACAGCATTCTCTCTCTTACTTAACATAATTGCTTGACTGTGTCCAGATTTGCCAGTTACCTCTATTTAAAAAAATACAAGTGGCCAACTCCGGGGCAATTAGCACATCATCACCTAGGGAGCCCAATGAGATAACTTTGGATATTAACTTGCAAACAATTATTAATTTAATGAATTTACACATATATGTTAGCCTAAGAATAATCTATTGAACCAGTTACAACAATTATACTTTGATGAAATTTAGGCTTTATTCTCTAGAAAATCTTAAATACAACCCTGTATTCAAATTTTCAATTACAACTTTTAACACAATGATGCAAGTGTGTATTTCACATTGGTGAACTTATTTTAATATTTTAAAGCCATGTCTATTTAATGAAAACCATGCATTGAAAAATGACTGATTTCTTGCTTAGGGTCATCACAACAACTGAAGTAGATTGAACAGCACATCTAATTGACTGAGCAAAGTTTGGTCGTAAGGATTATTGCCACAAAATGAACTTATCAAAAGAAAAAAATAAATTAGACCTTGTTACTCAAGTGAAGGAACCTTTAATGGGACAAATTGGGGAAAGGTGGGGATAGAAAATTCAGAAACCTTTAAAATGGAGAATAGGTTTAAGTATACGAAAGTTAGCCATACTTCAAAAGAGAAAGAAATAAAAGGCATCCCAACAGGGAGAGGAAGTCAAACTATATGCAGACAATATGATTCTGTACCTAGAAAACCTCATGGTCTTGGCCCAAAAGTTCCTTGATCTGATAAACGAATTCAGCAAAGTTTCAGGACACAAAATAAATGTACAAAAATCAGTAGCACTTTTATACACTGACAACATCCAAGCTGAGAGCTGAATCAAGAATGCAATCACATTTCCAGTATCCACAAAAAGAATAAAATACCTAGGAATACAGCTAACCAGGGATGTCAAATATCTCTACAACAAGAGTTACATAACACCTTTCAAAGAAATCAGAGTTGACGCAAAATAGGAAGGATCAATATTGTTAAAATGGCCATACTTCCCAAAGCAATCTACAGATTCAATTCTATTCCTGTCAAACTACGTATGACATTCTTCACATAATTAGGGGAAAATAAAACTATTTTAAAAGTCATATGGAACCAAAACAGCTTTAATGGCCAAGGCAATCGAACAAAGGCCATGAACAAAGAACAAAAGAACAAAGATGGAAGCATCATGTTACCCAACTTCAACCTATAATACAAGGCTGTAGTAAACAAGCAGCATGGTATTGCTACAAAAACAGACACATAGACCAATGTAACAGAATCGAGAGCCCGGAAATAATGCCACACACTTAAAACCATCTGATCTTTGACAATGCCCACAAAAACAAGCAATGAGGAAAGAACTCCCTATTTAATAAATGCCATATGCAGAAGATTGAAACTGGACACCTTCCTTACACCATATGCAAAAATCAACTCAAGGTGAATTAAAGACTTAAATGTAGAAACTAAAACTATAAAAACCTGGGGAGATAACCTAAGAAATACCATTCTGGACATAAGACCTGGCAAAGATTTCATTATGAAGATGCCAAAAGCAATTGCAACAATAACAAAACTTGACAAGTGGGACCTAATTAAACTAACGAGCTCCTGTGCAACAAAAGTAAATATCAACAGAGTAAACAGATAACCTACAGAACAGGAGAATATATTCACAAACTATGCATCTGACAAAGGTCTAATATCCAGAATCTATAAGGAACTTAAATGAATCAACAAAGAAAAGACAAACCACACCATTAAAAAGTGGGCAAAGGACATGAACAACCACTTTTCAAAAGAAGACATAAACGCAGTTAACAAACATATAAAAAATGCTCAACATCACTAATCATTAGAGGAATACAAATCAAAACGACAATGAGATAACATCTCACACCAGTAGGAATGCTTATTATCAAAAAGTCAAAAAATAACAGATGCTGGCAAGGCTGTGGAAAGAAGGGAATGCTTATACACTACTTGTGGGAATGTAAATTAGTTCTGCCACTGTGGATAGTAGTGTGGTGATTTCTCAAAGAACTCAAAATACAATTACCATTCAACCCAGCAATCTCATTATTGAGTGTATATCCAAAGGAATATAAACTGTTCTACTATAAAGGCACATGCATGCATATGTTCATCACAGCACTATTTGCAATACCAAAGACATGGAATCAACCTGAATGCCCATCAACAGTAGACTAGATAAAGAAAATATGATACATATACACCACAGAATACTATGCAGCCATAAAAAGGAATGAGATCATGTCTTTTGCAGCAACATGAGTGGAGCTGGAGGTCATTATCCTAAGTGAACTAATGCAGGGACAGAAAAACCAAACACAGCATGTTCCCAATTATAAGTGGGAGCTACACAGTGAGTTCACATGGACACAAAGAAGGGAATAACAGACGTCAGGACCTATCAGAGAATGGAGGATGAGCAGAAGGAGATTATTGAAAAACTACCTATCGAATATTTTGATTATTACCTGCGTGATGAAATCATCTATACACCAACCCCTGTGACATGCAATTTACTTATATAACAAATCTCCACATGTACCCCTGAACCTGAGAAAAGATTTAAAAAGTCATATTTCAAAAGGCTTATTAAAGTGCATGTAGTGATCTCTGATTAAAGTATAAAGACTTTCTTAGATAACAGGAGGTATTTGATGACAATGTTAATTATACTATTACTAAATAATCTTGCTGTACACTTTTTTTGGTGCCTGATTTGTTAATAGTTATTTGTAATTGCTAGAAACTGAAAACAACCCACTGTCCTTCAACAGGTAAGTGATTAAACAAATTGTGTACATATGTACCACAATAAAAAGGAATAAACTATTGACACACACTACAACCAGATGAATCTCCAGTTTATCTTCTTCTAATTCTTAGTTTCCTATTGTTTGGTGAGTTGCTGTAGTTTCATTGTAATTATTTACATGGCTTTATTTTTGTAATTGTTTTCAGCATGAAAATAAAACAAGTGAGGAAGTTTTTAATTATATAATTGAAATGTCCGTCTTTATTTCTAAATTAATGAGATTCTCCCTCCCCAATGATAAAATTAAATCACATATAGTAAATGTGGCTGTCATTATAGTGGCATTAAATTACAAATTTAATAGTAGGAAAATCTATGAAATTTTCTATATTTTATTTATAAATTGATTTTTCTCTTTTTATTGGTACTGATAGAACCCAGCTGAGATAACTTTATCTCTAATCAGATGACATATTATTTTAAAGCATATCAAATAGTGTTTTATTTCTTTATTACAACATGTTTCAAAAACTCAGAAAAAGATAAAACAAATCATTTTAATTTTCTATGATGAAAAATGAACAGAAAAAGACAATTGGTATAATATAATCAGAAACTTTTAAAGTGGATGTAGCTTTATATGGTATGTTGGATGACATTTTCTGTTGAATTGGGGAAATGTTTATTTGTTATAGATTGACTCAGATCATTATCACATTTTGTGATCTTACTGAATTCCAATAAATTACTTTTAGGTTATGTGGTACTCTCTGGCCAGTAAGCAAAAGAAATAAAGCCCAATATTAAATAAGTGTATTAGAAACTGATTTAGGTGCCTTTAAAGGAAACATTTTCATACTTGTGAATGTAAGCAATATTCTCATTACATATTAATTTTTCAAAAGCTCAAAGATTATTTCCAAACTAGAGACTACAGCATAACTAAACTCAGCTGAAAGGCAATTGAATTTTTTTGTGGTTCTACTAACTGTTTCATTCTTGCAATAACAAAAAACTGGTGTCTTGCTTTCAGGTAATAGGTCATTTTGAAACATCACCTGTATTTAATTTGGTAACTGATATTGTTATCTTTTATGTTTTCATCTGATTATCTTTTGGCTTTCTTCAGCGTTATAGTTATGAATTTGATGCTAACAGATTTTCTATTATAAAATGTATTGTCATTAACCCAATCCATATTTGAATATTTATAAGATAGAACACAAAATTGGCAAACATCTGACAAAATTATCTTTTTGCCTTACTGTGTCATTATATTTTTATACTTTCTATACTTAATTATAAAAAAGAATAATGGTTTTCTTTAGAAGTCTTCCAGTGAGTAAAGCATAGAAGTGACATTAAAGTCTAGTAGTTAAGAGAACCAGATGCAGAGTCAGAGAGACCTAGGTCACAGTTTTGAATCTGCCACTTATTACCTGATAACCTTGAATGAATTACTCAGCTTTTCAGAACCTCAGTTTTTTCATCTATAAAATGTGGATAAGAGCAACACTTATCTCATAGGTTTTCTCTAAGAATGAGATAATTCATGGCCAGCGTCTTGCTAACTTTCACTGAACACTCATTAGCAATAACAACAACAGTGCTCATTGACTTACATCCAATATTTTCAAGAAAATTTCTGATGTGAAACCACTTCAAATAATTAAAACTTTTTCAAATTCAAGTTTATATTTTTTACAGCTATTATCTAATAGTGTAATCTCACCTTGGTTAAAAATTAAAGTGAAATACTTTAATTTCTGATACTTCTATACTTTGATTAGAAATGAGAGCTAAAATCAGGCAGTATAATTAAAAAACCCGGAATCATGCACTTTGCTTTCCTTTCCCATACATTTAAAAAACTTATTTTGGAATAATTTTAGATGTACAAGCAGTTGGAAGAAATAATAAAAAGATCCTGTGTACTCTTTACCCAGTTTCCCCCATGGTATCATCTTGCAAAAGCATGTGCAATAGCACAATCAAGATACTGACGTTAATATGAACCAAAAATTTTGTTCTGCTTTCACCAGTTTTACATATATTCATTTGTATGTGCATGCCCATGTATATATTTAGTTCTATGCAGTTTTATCACACGTGTAGATTTTTGTGTTCACCACCACAGTCAAGATACAGAACAGTTCAATCACCATGAAGATTCCTTATGCGTCCTTTTTATAACTATACTCACCTCCCTCCCATCCCACCTCCATAAATGAAATTTACAGAATATAACCTTTGAGATTGGATTTTTTATTCAGCATATTTCCCTGGAGATTTATCTAGTTTTGATGTGTATCAACAGCTTATTCTTTTTTGTACACCTTTTGCTTAATCACGTACGTGTTGAAGGACACTGGGTTTTTTTCAGGTTCTGGCAATCACAAATAACTATTATGAACATTCATGTACAAGTTTTTAAAAACTGCTCCTCTCCATCACCATGCCCTATTGTTTTTATTTGCCCTCCTTGACCATCCTCTTGCATTGTTAACGATTCAACTACAGTTTTTTCGCTGCTCAACTGGTCATTTCTCTCTTTCAAGATAATAAGAGGCATAGCAGAATGATGAAATTATTTTGATAAGTGCTGATTAATCTGATGAATGTAATGATGAGGGATTACTCTTATTACTAGTTGTAAATGAATGAAAAAGCGCTGTATTTCTGTGGTAGATAATATTCAGCCCTTAGCCATTATTGTGAAATTGCTGACAGGGAGAAAACTAAAAAATACATTTAAGAATTAGGAAGATCATATCTCAAGTGGATATATGGCAAAAGAGTATTTTATACAAGTGTATTGCATTCATATGTCACTAGTAAAGTTAAAAGGATTAAATTGTATTACTTTGGACTCTGAAGACACCTTAATTACTTGGCACTAGATACTGGAATTTTATTTTCATTTGGCATTCAGAAAAGAATTTCTGAATACACAAGGGCATTTTTAAAGGTTTATCAATTTTACAACAGAATACAGAGATACAGTTATTTTTAATAATTTGTGTAACATAGAAAGATGACACATTTTTGCCTAAATTGCTTTTCTTCTAATCAGAGTCAGCTATTTCCACTGCTTTTCATTTTTCTTTGAAAGAAAATCATACAAACATTTGTTTTCTTCTGTGCTTTGGATTTGGACTGAAGTCTCTGGTTTCTCTTTGCACATTTTCCATTTCACATAATTAGGTATAGGATAGTTTTGTTTTGTTTTTCATATTAGTGAATAACTACCATATAATATGGATTGGCAATAGTTATTCACTTCACACTTTAATATTTCTAAGGCAAATCTTTATATAACCAGATCAATAAATCACTGGAACATCATTTGAAGCTTAGAATATTTTTGTTTAACAACGGATATTTTAAAAGAAATTATAAAAAGCATTTATTATGACAATATTTTATTTGTCATTTTTTGCTCCGTATTTTTAGAGCTCATCATAGTTGATTTAGCCTTTGAAGTGCGTAGATAAATTGAATTCCCTGAAGCTTGACTGCTTGAGTGTTTTTCATTTACCATAATAAACATTGAGATCCTGCATTTTTCTAGTTTTATATAAACATAGGGCAATTAGCCCAGTTTCAATGATCAAAATTCTCCTTCCTCCCACAGTAATGTACCCTGCTGTGGTCCAGCTGTCCACCTGGATAGTTAATTCCACTTTTTAAAAGATGCATTTTTTTTTATACAAAGTACACTTTAGTGTACCTGGATAAAGGTCTTGTTCATAGAAGAGTTATTGTCATTAGAAAATTAAACAGTTTTGGAATTCATAAAAAATCAATGTTAGTAGCAAAGCTAAAGTTTCAGAATATGATGATTTCAACAATATATTCAAATGCCAATAAATATATTCCATGTAAATAGGTTGCCATGTAAATGTACTGAAATAACTGATTATGAGGATATTTGAAAATACATATTGCTGAGAATTTATATAACAAAATGCAAAGTTGAAATAAAAAAGTCATAGAAGCATGAAATAATAGTCCAGGTCTTATATTTTGTGATATTATCTCATATATCTTTAACTAAAAAGCAAGTTTAACTTACAAAAATACAATTTTACTTTAATATTGTGTCCATTAATTACTTGAGACAAAATCCATTACAAATATCCTTCTGTTAATTGAAGTTTAAAGCATATTTTAATATGTATCATTATCAAGGAGAAAAAATTTAGTGTAATTTATGATATTAGGCATAGTAGACATAATCTAGAAACAATATACTTGTATTGACAAAGTGACATAGTAGCAATAAGATTTCTATATTGAAGGATCTGATCATAATTCACTAAAATACAAAGGTTTTATAATTCTGTCCTTTAGAGTCACATGTTTAATTTGCTTCATCAAAGATAGTTTTGACTATTTAGATTCAATTACTGCCTATTATTAAATCAAACCATTAAAACACTTTAAGGACAAATCTTTAATTTCAAAATATCTCAAAGATAAAGTAAACATTAGCAAAAATATCTAGTAGCTTATTCTGATTCTTATGAAACAATTTCTCTCTGTGTTCTCAAATGTCATGTCCCTAAGCAAAGCTTAATTTCATCTTCAAGTTTATTTTTCTTCTAATGAAGTTTTACGAACTTCTGGTCTCTTATTTTTATATGATGTATGTTTATGTTCAGAACTGTGACTCCTAAAAAGAAAAATTAAATCTGAAGAGAACTCTACCCTGAAAAGCTTGGAAAAGCTATGTGTTAATGTGCATAAAATGAAAATGGAATTTTGAATATTTCTTGTCTTTTCTTTATGTTTTGGTTTATTCTCTTCTCACTGTGCCATATTGTGGGGGAAATCTTTTCAGTAAATTCTGATTCCTTCTAGTTTTCCATCCTATTCCAAGGGTGTCTACTGAACTTTGAGAATTTTACTTTATATCCCTGCTGTTATTTCCAAGTACTGGTTTGTATCCCTTTGCATGCATGAATAATGATTGTTTGAGTAAGAAATTGTCCTTTATTTGCTACAGTTTACTCCTTAAGAATTAATACTGAGTTAATGATGAAAGATTTTAAGAGACTACCCCTCTCATTTCTGGTCATTTTATGTACCTGAACCAGCCATCAAGCCTTGGAGTAATATATGCTTTGGTATATATTTCTAGTGACCAAATGTATTCATGATGTAACATGTGAATAGAGAGGGACTATGTCTCCTCTGCTACTGGCATAAGTCAAACAAACTAAAAAATTCTCTAATCTTGTAATCAGAGAGTAGAATATGCAAAACCTGTGGAGGATAACTTTTAGAAGTTAATGTTAGGGACTGTGGGTCTTCCCTGTCCATATTCCTTATTCTTATGGTCCATTGATGATGTAAAGTGTGCTGTACTTATTCTTTGAACTGTTGCAGACACGTTTGTAATATAACACAATGGACTTTCATGACAGTGTCCAGTTTTATCCCAGAGAAATCTTAAAGGTTTGGCTCAATTTTTCAGGTATCAGATGAAGAGTTTAAGTTAGTGTGCATATGAAACTTAATTTACTAAGTATAATTGTTATGTTTCTGTGCAGGTGTAGCCTGAAAGACCCCTAAGTGAACAACATTTATTTTGATGCTTCATATGCTCCAGATGCTTGTGTGTGTTTATTCACATACATATGCGTGGGTTTGTCTATGGGTGTGTGTATCTGTGTGTGTATAATTGTTTATAATTATATTTTTTCAATGTACATGTAAGTATGTGTGATATCAACTAAGTAAATGCCCAATATTTTCTGTTTTTAATGGGATCGTGAAAACAGTTGTTATCCTCTCTAATTGCTAGAAACAAAATTCCTTGTAGTATCTAGACCTAGGAGTTATCCGATTGCATATGCAAATAATTTTTATTTCATAGGTTCAGCAGAGGTATAAAAATCTTCAATTCTTAAGGCAATATATATTTTTATTTTGGGAAGAGTTTTGGTGTGGATTTCACAGCTTATTTTCTAAATATAACTAACTTTATGATAGCATTTCGTAGTCCTAATAGAAATTTAAAATGTCACTGAATATTTAATGAAAGTTGTAGTAATGATATCTGCATGTTTTCCTCTTTAGCAAATCAAATTACTTTTGCATTACCTCTCACTGTTTGCTAATCCTGGCTGCCCAATTTCGACTGGTGTTTACTTCCATAATTTGTAATTTATATTTCTAAGAGGTTTTAGTCATTTAAAAAGTACCCAATGAACGTCTTTTATGTACCAGGCTTGGTGATAAGCAGCACATGGGTTTTGGAATTTGCTTGAATTCTGATGCCACCACTTTCTAGAAGAGTGTCTGTAGAAAAATTTCTTATTCACTCTGAGTTTCAATTTCCTCACCTTAGAATTTGGATAATAGTACCCATCTTTCAGGTTGTAAGGGACTTAACACATGCAAACCACTTTCACTTCTCCACTTCTTTTCTGGAATATTGTTTAGAATGTCATCCTAAAACTGTTGAGTTTTTGTTCAAGTGTAGTCTAGTCCAACTTTCTGTGCTTGAGTTAAATCTTAGCGTTTACCAAAGTTCAAGAATCCTATTTCACATGACTCAACTTCTCTTTGGCTCACACATCACAACAATCATCCTTCCCCACACGCTAAATCCCATTTTCTTCTTCCATCCTTCAAGCTGATGATTTCAAATATTTCTTTATTCAGCACAGAGAAAATTTGTTTTAATTTATGTCATCTTGACCTAATAATGTCATTTTGTATGTATCCATTTTCACATTCTTCCTGCTTGTACTTCTCTTTAATCTATATACTCTTCCTCACCTTCTCTTGAGCCCTAAGAGACCATCCTCCTACATTTATCTCCTGACTTCATTCAGATTCTATATATTTTTTCTTATTCCTTTCTTTTTAACATGCTTTCATATAAGCAAATACTTACCTATGTTTCAAAGATTGTGTGTTTCATTTTATCATCCTTATTAATTACCATTTCACTATTTCTCATCTGTTAATTGCCAAACATCGTTGAATGAAGTATCTGTACATAACACTTTTATTATTTTGCTATTGACTATATCTTTTAATCAATCTAGTTTCCTTCTCCTATTTTTCATAGATATGGAATTTTTCTAGCCAAAGCTAATGTTTGGGACTTTTATCCTTTTTTTCTTTTTCCTCAATTTAATGTTTGAATAGGTAATGGAGTCACATAGTTCAAAAATCAACACTTTATACAAATGAATATGTAAAGTTCTTGCTTTCCATTCCTGTCTCATCCATCATGTTTTAGCACCTTCACACCCAACATGGGACATTACTTTTAGTAGTTTTTTTTTGTGTATGTCATTTCAATATTTTTTTAATGCCAATACAAGTAAACTTACTCCCATTTTACACAAAAGATAACATAATACATAAATTGCTCTGTAGTTTGTATTTTTCACTTACTATGTCCTCGGGTTCATTGCAGTCCATAGGGATTTTCCTTATCATTTCTTAATATCAGGACTATATTCTATTGTGTGGGTGAATTATGGCTAATTTTACCCATCCACCATGGATGGACACTGACTTGTTTTCAGTCTTTGGCTATTACAAGCAATCCTGAAGAAAATAACTCTGCACATATGTTTTTTGATGTGTGTCTTATGTGCACGATCAGTGGGATAAATTCCCAGAAGCAGACACACACATTTGAAATTTTGATTTATAGTACCAAATTCTCCCCCATAGGAGAGAATTTTACACGTTCCCCCAGATTTATATGAAAGTAACTATTTTCCCACTGTTTTGTGGAATAAATGTGTTATAATTTTATGGCAGATAATATCTCAGTTCAGTTTTACTTTACAATTCTGTTCTTATATGATTGAACATATTTCCTTATTTTAAGAGGTGGCCATTGATAGGACAAAAGGTATATAAATGAAACTGGTAAATTGTTTTCCAAAGTGATTGTAGCATTTTTCACTCTCATGAGCCGTATTATAAGGGTTCTAGGTGCTCCATATCCTTACCAACATTTTGTGTTGTCAATGTTTTTAATTTTAGTCATTCTTGAATATGTGAAGTAGTATCCAATTGTGACCGTATTTGCTTTTTCCTGATGACTCTTGATGTTGAAGATCTTCTCACATGCTAATTATCCATTCACATATTTTTTGGGGTTTGGGTTTGTGTTTGAGTAAGGAATCAAGGGATTAATGGATTCAGGAAGAAATAAATGATCAAGGGACTGGTAGCATTCAGGAGGGCTAAGAGCAGGTTCAGCAAGAATAAGTGAGAGATGTCGAATATAAAAACTTGCACTCACATATTTTCTTTTGTGAAGTATCCATTCAAGTGTTTAGCTCATTTTAATCAGTTTGTTTTTCTTTTTATAGTCTAATTACAGAAAGGTTTTATTTTTTTAAATATTCTGGTTGAGTCCTTTGTTCGATATGTGCATTGCAAGTATTATCTCCAAGTCTGTAATTTGCATTACTAGTTAGGTAATGTATTTTTTGATGAGCAGATATTTTTAATTTTGATGAAGTATCATTTATCTTTTTTTGTTTATGTTTAGTGCTTTTTTGTAATTTGCTTAAAAATCTTTGCTTAAGTTGTAAAAATATTCTACGTTTTTCTTTGGAAACATGTTAGTCTTAGCTTTTATGTTTAAGTTGATTGTTCATCTTGAATCAACTATTCTTTGTGATATAAGTAGGAATTGAGGTTAATATTTCTGTATATGGATATCTGGTTGTTCCAGCACCTTGAAAAGTCCCTGCTTTCCACACTGAATTACGTTGTCACTTCTGTGGAAAATTGATTGAGTGATTATATGTGAGTCTGGAAATGCTCTATTGTATTCCATTGCTCTATTTATCTATCTTAGTGCTAACACCATGCTGCCTTAATGACCATAGTTTTCTAGTAAGTTTTGAAACCAGATACCACTCTCCAAATTTGGTCTTATTTCAAGAATTATATTGGCTGTTTCAGGTCTTTGCCATTTCATAAATTTGAGAATCAACTTGTTAACTATTTTCTTATTTGTATAGTTTATTCCTTGTCTTGTTCCATTTGTGTTGCTATAACAAAATACCACAAACTGAGTAATTTATAAAGAACAGTATTTTATTTCTCTTACTTCTGGAGGCTGAGTCCAAAATCAGGGCACTGACAGGTCTCATGTTCAGCAAGGGCCCAGTTCCTACCTCCAAGATGACACCTTATTGCCACATTCTTCAGAGAGAAAGAATGCTGTGTTCTCACATGATGAAAGTGTTGGGCAAAAAAAGACATACATTTTGGGAAACCAGCTCTATAAAGGCCTTAATCTCATTCATGAGAAAGAAGTCCTTGTGACCTAATCACCTCCTAAAAGTGATCACTTCTTACTTCTTTTAAAAAATTCATTTTTAGTTTATATGTAATATTTGTATGTATTTATTGAAAAAGTGATATTTTGATACATATATAATATATAATGATCAAATCAGAGTAATTAACATATTCATCACCTCAAATGTTTATCATTTTCCTGTATTGTAAACATTCAAAATCTTCTTTTTCAGCTTTTTGAAAATATACAATAAATTATAGTTAATCATATTTACCCTACAGTGCTGTGGAACACCACAACTCATTTCTCCTATGTAGCATTAATTTTGTATTTGTTAACTTGCCTCTCTCCATCTTCCCTCCTGCCTATACTTCTCAGCTTCTAACATCTACAATTTTACTTTCTACTTTAATTAGCTCAAAAATTTTTTAGCTCTTATATTTGTGTAAGAAAATGTGGTACTTCTTTTTCTCTGCCCTACTTATTTTACATAAGATAATGTCCTCCAGGCTCATCCATGGTGTCCTTAATGATATTCTTTTTATGGCTGAATAGTATTCCATTGTGCATATAAGGCACATTTTCTAAATACCTTCAACTGTTGATAGACATTTCGGTTGATTCCATATCTTAGCTATTATGAACAGAGCTTCATTAAACATGTGGGTATAGGTATATTTTTGATATACTGATTTTCTTGCCTTTGGATAAATACCTAATAGTGGAATTGCAGGTTATATTGTAGGTATATTTTTAGTTTTTGGATGAAACTCATACTGTTTGCCATAATGGCTGTATTCATTTGTATTTCCATCAACAGTGTATACCTGTTCCCTTTTCTCTTTATGCTAGACAGCATTCATTATTTTTTGTCTTTTTAATGATAGCCACTTTAACTGGGGTGACATGATATCTCATTGTGGTTTTGATTTGCATTTCCCTGGTGATTAGTGATGTTGAACATTTTTATATGTACCTGTTGGCCATTTGTATGTCTTCTTTAGAGAAATGATTATTTAGATATTTTATCTATTTTTTATTAAATTATGTATTTTTTCTAACTGAGTTGTTTGAATTTCTTATAGATTTTGCTTATTAATACCTTGTCAGATGGAAAGTTTGCAAAATTCTTTTCTGATTTGGTATGTTGTCTTTTCACTTTAATTGTTTCATTTGCTACACAAAATGTTTTTTACCTTGATGTAGTCCCATGTGCCAATTTTTTTTAATCTAGTTGACTGTTCTTTTGACAAAAACTCTTTGCCAAGACCAATGTCCTGAAGCATTTGTCCAATGTATTTTTCTACTAGTTTTATAGATTCAGGACTTAACATTTATATTTTTATTTTTTAATTGATGTTTTATGTAGGGAGAGATACAGATCAAGTTTCATTCTTTTCTTCTGCGTATGGATATCCACTACTGCAAGCAACATTTATTCAAGAGACTCCCCCTTTTTAAATGGGAGACACCTCTGTCAAAAATAAGTTGGTTGTAAATGCATAGATTTGTATCTAGGCCCTCTACTCTGTTCCATTGATCAATATATCTGTTTTTATGCCAGTACAATGCTGTTTTGGTTACCATAGATTAGTAATTAATATATTTTGTTGTCAGATAATGTGATGTCTACAACTTTGTTCTTTTTGCTGAGAATTGCTTTGGCTATTTGGGCTTTGTCTTGGTTCCACACAAATTCTAGACATTTTTTTTCTATTTTTCTGAAAAATGACTGGCATTTTTATAAGGATTACATTTAATCTGTGGATTTCTTTGGGTAGCATGGTGACTTTAATGATGGTAATTCTTCCAATCCATGAGCTTGGGATATCTTTTCATTTGTTTTTGACCTCTTCAACTTCTTTCAGTAGGTTTTCATAGTTTTTCCTGGGGAGGTCTTTCACATGATTGGTTATACATATTATTATGTATTTTTTGCAGTTATTGCAAATGGGACTTCTGATTTTTTTCCAGCAAGTTCGTTATTGGTGTATAGAAACACTACCGATTTTTTATATTGACTTTATGTTCTATTAATTAAATTTATTTATCAGATCTAAGAGTTGTTGTTGTTGTTGTTAGAGGGCTCGGGGTTTTTAGATGTATGATAATGTCCTCTGGAAACAGGAAAAATTTGACTCCCCAATTTCCAATTTGGATGCCTTTTATTTCTATCTGTTGCCTAAATGTGCTGGCTAGGTCTTCTAGTACTATGTTGAGCAGGAGTGGTGAAAGTGGGCATCCTTGCCTTGTTCTAGTTCTTAGAAGAAAGTCTTTGAGCTTTTCCTCATTGAATATATTGTTAGCTGTAGTTTTATTATATATAACCTATATTATGTTGAGATATGTTCCTTCTATGCCTAGTTTATTGAGAGCTTTTGTCATGGAGTGTTGAATTATTTCAAATGCTTTTTCTAAATCTGTTGAGATGATCACATAATTTTTGTCTTTCATTCTATTGATTTGATGTATCATTTTTCTTGAATTTGCATATGTTGAACTATACTTGCATCCCTGGAATACATGCCACTTGATCATGGTGTATTATCTTTTAGATGTGTTATTAGATTTGATTTGGTAGTATTTTGTTGACGATTTCTGCATCTTTGTTCATCATGGAAATTTGCCTATAGTTTTCTTTTTTTGTTGCATCCTAGCCTGGTTTTAGATCAAGGTAATGCTGGTCTGTATAATGAGTTGTGGAGAATTCCCTCTTAAATTTTTTGAAACGGTTTGAGGAGAATTGGCATTAGTTCTTCTTTGTGTGTTTGGTAGAATTCTGCGGTGAACCCATCCAATCCTGGGATTCTCTTTGTTGGGAGACTTTTTATTACCGAATCAATATTATTACTCTTTATTTGTTTGTTCAGGTTTTCTTTTTCTTTCTGATCCAGTCTTGGTAGGTGTATGTTTCCAGGAATTCATCTATTTCTTTTAAGTTTTCTAATTTTTAGTTGTATAATTGTTCATAATAATCTCTGATGTTCATTTGTATGTCAGTGGTATCAGTTGCAATGTCTCTGTTTTTGTTTGTCATTTTATATATTTTGGTCTTGTCTTTTTTTTCCCTTGGTTGTTCTAGCTAACAGTGTACTTACTTTGTTTATCGCCTCAAACACCAATTTTTTGTTTCATTGATGCGTCTTCATTTTCTGAGGGGCCTCTATGTTATTTTATTCTGATCTGATCTTTATTATTTCTTCTTCTGCTAATTTTAGGATTTATTTTTTCTTGCTTTCTAGTTTGCGTAAGTACATCACTAGATTGTTTATTTGAACACTCCCACTATTTTATTTTAATGTAAGCATTTTTGATGTAAAATTCCCTCTTAGCACTGTTTTTGCTGTATCCATAAGTTTTCATATGCTGTACTTAGATTTGCATTCATCTGTTTCAATTTTTTTTCATGTCTTTATTAGTTTATTTCTTGACCCAATGGTCACTCAGAAGCATGTCTTTAAAAATTTAATTTTATTTAATTTTAGGTTCCAGGATACTAGTGCAGGTCATGCAGGTTTGTTACATAGGTAAACATTTGCCATGGTGGTTTGCTGCACCTGTCAACCCATCACCTAGGTATTAAGCCCTGCATGCATTAGCTGTTTATCCTCTCTCTCCATCCCCTTGACAGGCCACAGTGTGTGTTGTTCCTCTCCCTGTATCTATGTGTTCTTATTGTTCAGCTCCCATTTATTTATTTATTATTATTATTATTTTGAGACGGAGTCTCGCTCTGTCGCCCAGGCTGGAGTGCAGTGGCATGATCTCAGCTCACTGCAAATTGCGCCTCCCGGGTTCACGCCCATTCTCTTGCCTCAGCCTCCTGAGTAGCTGGGATTACAGGCGCCCGCCACCACGGCCGGCTAATTTTTTGTATTTTTAGTAGAGAAAGGGTTTCACCGTGTTAGCCAAGATGGTCTCGATCTCCTGACCTCGTGGTCCGCCCACCTCAGCCTCCTAAGTGCTGGGATTACAGGCGTGAGCCACTACGCCTGGCTGTTCAGTTCCCATTTAGAAGTGAGAACATGTGGTGTTTGGTTTTCTGTTCTGCATTAGTTTGCTGAGGATAATGGCTTCCAACTTTATCCATGTCTCTGCAAAGGATGTGATCTAGTTCCTTTGTATGGCAGCATAGTATTCCGTGGTGTATATGTACCACATTTTCTTTATCCAGTCTATTATTGAAGGGGATTTGGGTTGACTCCATGTCTTTGCTATTGTGAATACTGCTGCAATGCATCTTTGTAATAGAATGATTTATATTCTATTGGGTATTTACCCATTAGTGAAATTTCTGGGTCAAATGGTATTTGTAGTTTTAGGTCTTTGAGGAATCACCATACTGTCTTCCACAATGGTTGAACTAATTTCCATTCCCACCAACAGTGTAAAAGTGTACCTATTTCTCCACAGCCCTGCCAGCATCTGTTGATTCTTGACCTTTTGATAATCACCATTCTGACTGGTGTGAGGTGGTATCTCATTGTGGTTTTGATGTGCGTCTCTCTAACGAATAGTGATGTTGACCTTTTTTACATATGTTTGTTGGCCACATAAATGTCTTCTTTTGAAAAGTGTCTGTTCATGTCCTTTGCTCATATTTTAATGTGTGTGTGTGTTTTTTGTTGTTTTGTTTTTGTAAATTTGTTTAAGTTCCATGTAGATTCTGGCTATTAGACCTTTGTCAGATGGAAAGATTGGAGAAATTTTCTTCCATTCTGTATGTTGTCTGTTCACTCTGTTGATAGTTTGTTTTGCTGTGCAGAAGCTCCTTCTTTTAATTAAATTCCATTTGTCAGTTTTTGCTTTAGTTAAAATTGCTTTTGATATTTTTGTCATAAAATCTTTGCCTGTGCCTAAGTCCTGAATGGGATTGCCTAGATTTTCTTCTAGGATTTTCATAGTTTCGAGCCTAACATTTCAGTCTTTAATCCATCTTGAGTTAATTTTTGTATAAGGTGTAAAAAATGGGTCCTGTTTCAATATTCTGCATATGGCTAGCCAGTTTTCCCAGCACCATTTATTAAATAGGGAATCCATTCCCCATTGCTTCTTTTTGTCAGGTTTGTCAAAGATCAAATGGTTGTAGATGTGTGGTCTTATTTCTGAGAGCTCTATTCTGTTCCATTGGTCTATGTGTCTGTTTTTGTGTAAGTACCATGCTGTTTTGGTTACTGTAGCCTTGCAGTATGGTTTGTCATCAGGTAGCACAATGCCTCCAGCTTTGTTCTTTTTGCTTAGAATTGTCTTGGCTATATGGGCTCTTGTTTGGTTCCATATGAATCAATCTTTCTTTCTTTCTTTCTTTCTTTCTTTCTTTCTTTCTTTCTTCTTTCTTTCTTTCTTTCTTTCTTTCTTTCTTTCTTTCTTTCTTTCTTTTTTTTTCTTTTTTTGACAGAGTCTCACTCTGTCGCCAGGCTGGAGTGCAGTGGCGCCATCTCGGGTTACTGCAACCTCTGCCTCCTGAGTTCAAGTGATTCCCCTGCCTCAGCCTCCCCAGTAGCTGGGACTACAGGCACGTGCCACCACGCCCAGCTAAGTTTTGCATTTTTAGTAGAGATGGGGTTTCACCATGTTGGTCAGGATGGTCTTGATCTCCTGACCCTGTGATCTGCCCACCTTCCGTATGAATTTTTAAGTAGTTTTGTCTAATTCTGTGAAGAATGTCAGCAGCAGTTTAATGGGAATAGCATTGAATCTGTAAATTACTTTGGGTAGTATAGCCATTTTTGCAATATTGATTCTTCCTATCCATGAGCATGGAATGTTTTGTCATTTGTTTGTGTCCTCTCTTATTTACTTGAACAGTGGTTTGTAGTTCTCCTTGAAAAGGTCTTTCACTTCCCTTGTTAGCTGTATTTTGAGGTATTTTATGCTTTTTGTAGCAATTATTCATGGGAGTTCATTCATGATTTGGCTCTCTGCTTGTCTATTGTTGGTGTATAAGAATGCTTGTGATTTTTGCACATTGATTTTATATCTTGATACTTTGCTGAAGTTGCTTATCAGCTTAAGGAGCTTCAGGGCTGAGATGCAATGGGGTTTTCCAGACGTAGAGTTATGTCATTGCAAATAGAGACAGTTTGACTTCCTCTCTTCCTATTTGAATACCCTTTATATTTTCCTCTTGTCTGATTGCCCTGGCCAGAACTTTCAATACTATATTGAATAGGAGTGGTGAGAGAGGACATCCTTATCTTCTCCCAATTTTCAAAGGGAATATGTCCAGCTTTTGTTCATTCAGTATGATATTGACTACTGGTTTGTCATAAACGACTCTTATTATTTTGAGGTATGTCCCATCAATGCCTAGTTTTTTGAGAGTTTTTAACATTAAGCAGTGTTGAATTTTATTGAAGACCTTTTCTGTGTCTATTGGGATAATCATGTGGTTTTTCTCTTTAGTTCTGTTTATGTGATAAATTATTGATTTGTGTATGTTGAACCAGCCTCGCATTCCACGAATGAAGCTGACTAGATCATAATGGATAAACTTTTTAATGTGCTGCTGGATTCAGTTTGCCAGTATTTTATTAAGGATATTTGCAATGATATTCATCGGGGATATTGACCTGAAGTTTTCTTTTTCTGTTGTATCTCTGCCAGGTTTTGGTATTAGGATGATTTTTGCCTCATAAAATGAGTTAAGAAGAAGTACCTCCTTTTCAATGGTTTGGAATAGTTTTAGAAGGAATGGTACCAGATCCTTTTTTTTTATTATTATTATGCTTTAGGTTTTAGGGTACATGTGCACAATGTGCAGGTTTGTTACATATGTATCCATGTGCCATGTTGTTTTTGCTGCACCCATTAACTCGTCATTTAGCATTAGGTATATCTCCTAATGCTGTCCCTCCCCACTCCCCCTACCCCACAACAGTCCCCAGAGTGTGATGTTCCCCTTCCTGTGTCCATGAGTTCTCATTGTTCAGTTCCCACCTATGAGTGAGAACATTCAGTGTTTGGTTTTTTGTCCTTGGTGATAGTTTGCTGAGAATGATGTTTTCCAGTTTCATCCATGTCCCTACAAAGGACATGAACTCATCATTTTTTATGGCTGCATAGTATTCCATGGTGTATATGTGCCACATTTTCTTAATCCAGTCTGTCGTTGTTGGACATTTGGGTTGGTTCCAAGTCTTTGCTATTGTGAATACTGCCGCAATAAACATACGTGTGCATGTGTCTTTATAGCAGCATGATTTCTAGTCCTTTGGGTATATACCCAGTAATGGGATGGCTGGGTCAAATGGTATTTCTAGTTCTAGATCCCTGAGGAATCGCCACACTGACTTCCACAATGGTTGAACTAGTTTACAGTCCCACCAACAGTGTAAAAGTGTTCCTATTTCTCCACATCCTCTCCAGCACCTGTTGTTTCCTGACTTTTTAATGATGGCTATTCTAACTGGTGTGAGATGGTATCTCACTGTGGTTTTGATTTGCATTTCTCTGATGGCCAGTGATGATGAGAATTTTTTCATGTATTTTTTGGCTGCATAAATGCCTTCTTTTGAGAATTGTCTGTTCATGTCCTTCGCCCACTTTTTGATGGGGTTGTTTGTTTTTTTCTTGTAAATTTGTTTGAGTTCATTGTAGATTCTGGATATTAGCCCTTTGTCAGATGAGTAGGTTGCAAAAATTTTCTCTCATTCTGTAGGTTGCCTGTTCACTCTGATGGTAGTTTCTTTTGCTGTGCAGAAGCTCTTTAGTTTAATTAGATCCCATTTGTCAACTTTGGCTTTTGTTGCCATTGCTTTTGGTGTTTTAGACATGAAGTCCTTCCCCATACCTATGTCCTGAATGGTATTGCCTAGGTTTTCTTGTAGGATTTTAATGGTTTTAGGTCTAACATGTAAGTCTTTAATCCATCTTGAATTAAT
The DNA here is from genome assembly GCF_006542625.1 of Nomascus leucogenys. Lineage (NCBI taxonomy): Eukaryota > Metazoa > Chordata > Mammalia > Primates > Hylobatidae > Nomascus > Nomascus leucogenys. The sequence goes on along the minus strand of NC_044406.1, from coordinate 69,870,293 downwards.
TTTTGTATAAGGTGTAAGGAAGGGATCCAATTTCAGGTTTCTACATATGGCTAGCCAGTTTTCCCAGCACCATTTATTAAATAGGGAATCCTTTCCCCATTTCTTGTTTTTGTCAGGTTTGTCAAAGATCAGATAGTTGTAGATATGCAGCATCATTTCTGAGGACTCTGTTCTGTTCCATTGATCTATGTCTCTGTTGTGGTACCAGTACCATGCTGTTTTGGTTACTGTAGCCTTGTAGTATAGTTTGAAGTCAGGTAGCGTGATGCCTCCAGCTTTGTTCTTTTGGCTTAGGATTGACTTGGCGATGCGGGCTCTTTTTTGGTTCCATATGAAGTTTAAAGTAGTTTTTTCCAATTCTGTGAAGAAAGTCATTTGTAGCTTGATGGGGATGGCATTGAATCTATAAATTACCTTGGGCAGTATGGCCATTTTCACGATATTGATTCTTCCAACCCATGAGCATGGAATGTTCTTCCATTTGTTTGTATCCTCTTTTATTTCATTGAGCAGTGGTTTGTAGTTCTTCTTGAAGAGGTCCTTCACATCCCTTGTAAGTTGGATTCCTAGGTATTTTATTCTCTTTGAAGCAATTGTGCATGGGAGTTCACTCATGATTTGGCTCTGTGTTTGTCTGTGATTGGTGTACAAGAATGCTTGTGATTTTTATACATTGATTTTGTATCCTGAGAGTTTGCTGAAGTTGCTTATCAGCTTCAGGAGATTTTGGGCTGAGACAATGGGGTTTTCTAGATATACAATCATGTCATCTGCAAACAGGGACAATTTGACTTCCTCTTTTCCTAATTGAATACCCTTTATTTCCTTCTTCTGCCTGATTGCTCTGGCCAGAACTTCCAGCACTATGTTGAATAGGAGTGGTGAGAGAGGGCATCCCTGTCTTGTGCCAGTTTTAAAAGGGAATGCTTCCAGGTTTTGCCCATTCAGTATGATATTGGCTGTGGGTTTGTCATAGATAGCTCTTATTATTTTGAGGTACGTCCCATCAATACCTAATTTATTGACAGTTTTTAGCATGAGGGTTGTTGAATTTTGTCAAAGTCCTTTTTTGCATCTATTGAGATAATCATGTGGCTTTTGTCTTTGGTTCTGTTTATATGCTGGATTTCATTTATTAATTTGCATATGTTGAACCACCCTTGCATCCCAGAAATGAAGCCCACTTGATCATGGTGGATAAGCATTTTGATGTGCTGCTGGATTTGGTTTGCCAGTATTTTATTGAGGATTTTTGCATCAATGTTCATCAAGGATATTGGTCTGAAATTCTCTTTTTTGGTTATGTCTCTGCCAGGTTTTGATATCAGGACGATGCTGGCTTCATAAAATGTGTTAGGGAGGATTCCCTCTTTTTCTATCGATTGGAATAGTTTCAGAAGGAATGGTACCAGTTCCTCCTTGTACCTCTGGTAGAATTAGGCTGTGAATCCATCAGGTCCTGGACTCTTTTTGGTTGATAAGCTATTGATTATTGCCACAATTTAGGAACCTGTTATTGGTCTATTCAGAGATTCAACTTCTTCCTGGTTTAGTCTTGGGAGGGTGTATTTGGCGAGGAATTTATCCATTTCTTCTAGATTTTCTAGTTTATTTGCATAGAGGTGTTTGTAGTATTCTCTGATGGTAGATTGTATTTCTGTGGGATCAGTGGTGGTATCCCCTTTTTCATTTTTTATTGCATCTATTTGGTTCTTCTCTCTTTTCTTCTTTACAAAAAATTCTTTAGTTTCCATCTTGCTTTCATTGTTCATCTAAAAATCATTTCAGAGCAGGTTATTTAATTTCTGTGTATTTGTATAGCTTTGAGAATTCCTTTTGGAGTTTATTTGCAGTTTTATTCCACTGTAGTCTGAGAAGATACTTGATATAATTCTGATTTTCTTATATGAATTGAGACTTGTTTTGTGGCCTAACATATTGTCTATATTGGAAAGTATTCAATGTGCTGATGCGAAAAATTCATATTCTGCTTTTGTTGGGAAAAATGTTCCGTAAATACCTGTTAAGTCTTTTTGTCCTAGTGTATTGTTTAATTTTATTATTTCTTTGTAGCATTTCTGTCTTAATTATCTGTCTAGTACTGTCAGTGAAGTGTTAAAGTCCCCTACTATTATTGTGCTACTGTCTGTCTCATCTCTTAGGTCTAGTGCTAATTGTTTTGTACATCTAGATTCTGCAGTGTTAGATGCACATAAATTTAAGATTGTAATATGTTCTTGTTGGACTGTTCTTTTTATCAATATTAATGTCCTTTATTGTCTTTTTTAAACCATTGTTGCTTTGAAGTCTGTTTTGTCTGATATACGAATAGCTACTCCCACTCACTTCTGATTTCCAGTTGTGTAAAATATCTTTTTCCACTTCTTTACCTTGAATTTATATAAATCTTTTTGTGTTGTGTCTACTGAAGTCAGAAGATATTTGGTAGGTGGTCTTTTGTTCATTCTACTATTTTGTGTCTTTCAAGTGAAGCATTTAGGCCATTTATATTAAATGTTAATATTGAGATGTAACATGAGAGTGTTCTATTCATCATATTATTTGTTACCTACTTTTTAAATTGTGTTATTGTGTTACAGGCCCTGTGAGTTTTGTGCTTCCAAAAGGTTTTATTTTGGTGCATGTCAAGTTTTCGTTTTGAGATTTAGAACTCCTTTTAGCGTTTTGTTTTGTAGTGCCGATTTGGTAGTGGCAAATTCTCTCAGCATTCGTTTGTCTGAAAAAAATCTTTATCTCTTCTTCATTTATGAAGCTTAGTTTTGTGGGATACAAACTTTTTGGCTCACAGTTATTTTTTTTAAGGTGACTAAAGGTATGATCCTAATTCCTTGTAGTTTGTATGGTTTCTGCTGAGAAGCCTGTTCATCTGATAGGTTTTCCTTTGTATGTTACCTGTATGCTTTTGTCTCATAGTGCTTAGTATTCTTTTCTTTGAGTTCACTTTAAGTAACCTGATGACTATGTGCCTTGGTGATTATCATTTTGCAATGCATTTTCTAGGATTTCTTTGTGCTTCTTGTATTTGAATATCTAAATCTCCAGTGAGGCCAGGGAGGTTTTCCTTAATTGTTCCCTCAAACAAGTTTTCTGAACTTTTAGCCTCCTCTTGTTTCTCAGGAACATCAATTATACTTGAGTTTGGTCGTTTCACACAATCCCATTTTTCTTGGAGACTGCCCATTTTTTAAATTCTTCTTCTCTATCTTTGTCTGATTGGGTAAATTGGAAAGCTTTGTCTTTGAGCTCTGAAATTCTTCTATGATTTCTAGTACATTATTGAAACTTTATACTGTGTTTTGTATTTCTCTAAGTGTGTCTTTTATTTACAAAAGTTCTAATTGGTTTTTCTTTACGACATTTATCTTTCTGGACAAATTTGTATTCATATACTGATTTTTCAACAATTTATTTAAATGTTGATGTTTACCTTTTTCTGGTATCTCCTTGAGTAGCTTAATAATCAACCTTCTGAATTATTTATCTGGTATTTCAAAGATTTCATCCTGGTTTGGTTCCATTGCTGGGGAACTAGTGTGATCTTTTGAAGGTGTTGAAGTACTGTTTTGTCATATTACCAGAATTACACTTTTTATTCTCATTTGTGTATACTACTTCTTCAAAATTTTCCTGACTTTATTTTTAATTTGACTTAAAAAATTATTTCCATCTTAAGTATGTGACTTTAATGTTTTTATTTTATTATAGCCTAATTTGATTCTTGGTGCTTTTAGAAGTAAAGAAAAAGTTTCTTAGTTACAGAGAATGTTTATGTGTGAAATTTCACAGATGCTGGTTGGAGTAGTTATGTACTTGGTGTATTGGCAATTTCACTGTCTCCTGTGGTGTTGAAATGACAAGGATCTCTTAAAGCTTATCTCATTCCCTCATTGTGTGAACTTTTTTTTTGTTTAATTTTTTCCTAGTATTTCATTTACTGAGTTGATGTTTCAGGCTTCAGGCCAGTAGGGGTGGTATTAGTGGGTAGAAATCAGTTCTTCCTTAAGTATGTGTGTAGGTGCAATACCCAATTGTGAACAAAAGCCCCAGTATTGATGAATGTGGTTGAGGGTGCTCTCAGTAAGACACACTGAGTTTTCTCATAGTGAAAGGTGGGAGCTACTGCAATTCCCCAGCCAAGCAAGCAGAAAAGCCATCCACCTCCCAGCCTCACTCCTGTCCCAGTGTTCCAGCTATGTACTTCAGTCATGGACCATTTTGTGTCTGTAGGAATGCTGATGTCCTGAGTAGGGAGGAATTTTGACTCTGCCTCTCATGCAAGCCTGAACCTGGGGATTGCTTCTCCTACAGATACGCAATCAACCAGTTTTGTTTCAGGAAGGTTGTCTATAGGTGCATTTATGCTGAGTTCCCATGGGAGAAGCCAAAGCAATGTCTTCAGTGGTGGACAAGGGAGAAGCAATTACCCCTTCTTGAAGTTTCTTCACTAGCATGAAGGCTGCTTGCCTGTTGTGGTAGAGTTGCAGAATTTCCTTGCTGCATTAAGCACTGCAATTGTTTCTCTTCTGTAAGAAACTTCCCACGAGCAGAAAGATCTGGGACTGGAGGCATGCTGTCCAGATTCTTTTGTCCCACATTGTTTTCCCTTGATGTGGTGCTCTTCCTCTTTCCCTCGGAGTAGGAGTTCCTGAGAGCCAGACCACAGTGACTGCTATTGCTCTTCTGGGTCTAGGCACCCAGTGGTGTTGCCGCATGGTGGGGAATGTCTGTAAGAAATACAGTTCTGTGACCTGTTTTCAAGTTTCCCAACAGTGGGCACTAGCATTAGCTCTGATGGAGGCAGGGGATTGATGTAGACTTTGTGATTCTTTGGTTGTAGATAGGCTTAGTGTACTGGATTTCTTGAATGCTTGTTATAATTGTAGTAAACTTGTCACATTGACAGAATTAGTACCTTTGGTTAGCCAAGTTGTTGTAGGAAGTGGTGATAGCTGAATTCACATAGCCATTTTCTCCTTCCTGAATACAGCGTTATTCTGGAGATGCTATAGTAGACGGTGTTTGTTGGCCTCCAGCTAGGAGGTGGTGCTTGCAAAAGAGCACCAGCTGAGGCAGTAGATGTATGATTTAGCTTACCTTAAGTTGCCCAGGAAAAATAATCTGCTTTCTCAGGTCATGAGTGGGGCTATAAAGCTCCCCAAAATTTATTTCCTTTGTCTTAAGCTACCAGGTTGGGTGGAAGAACTCAGCCAGGAGGGGCAGGATTGGGCAGGCCTGCACTCTGATTTTCTTTGAGCAGTGCAAGCTATTGCCCCTGTGAGTGTTGAGGGTGGTTTTGGGGGCACTGAGGTAATGTTTCAGAAGGGAGTATAACTTCCTCTGCTTCACAGAAGAGTTTTCCACAGGAGTGGGGAGTAGCAGGTGTCAGTACACCTCACTCAGCACTCGTGCAGCTGGCAAGGCTGATCTCACTGTAGCACTGCTCTGCTTCCAGCAGCAGATTTATATCCAGGCAATCTGCACACAGAATTCAAACCTTCCCCAGGCCATAAGCTTTCCCTGCAAAGATAGAAACCACACCTTTCAGGCCACACCTCTCTCTATCTTCCCATGAGGCCAGGTGCTGATCTCTTGCACTCATGCCTGCAGCATCCATCTCACTTGCCCCTTGGATACAGGACAAGGGAGTTCATCACCTCAAGATTACATTACAAAATTTAGCTGGAATATTTTTTTCACCCTCTTTTGCAGGAAGTCAGGGACCCCAAATGGAGGGACCGGCTGGAGCCATGGCAGAGGAACATAAATTGTGAAGATTTCGTGGACATTTATCAGTTCCCAAATAATACTTTTATAATTTCTTATGCCTGTCTTTACTTTAATCTCTTAACCCTGTTATCTTCATAAGCTGAGGATGTACGTCACCTCAGAACCACTGTGATAATTGTGTTAACTGTACAAATTGATTGTAAAACATGTGTGTTTGAACAATATGACATCAGCACACCTTGAAAAAGAACAGAATAACAACAATTTTTAGGGAACAAGGGAAGACAACCATAAGGTCTGACTGCCTGCGGGGTCAGGCAAAAAGAGCCATATTTTTCTTCTTGCAGAGAGCCTATAAACAGACGTGCAAGTAGGGAAGATATCACTAAATTTTTTTCCTAGCAAGTAATATTAATATTAATATTAATACCCTGGGAAAGGAATGCATTCCTGGGGGCGGTCTATAAATGGCTGCTCTGGGAGTGTCTGTCTTAAGCATTTGAGATAAGGACTCAGATATGCCCTGGTTTCCTGCAGTACCCTCAGGCTTACTAGGGTGGGGAAAAAACACCACCCTGGTAAATTTGTGGTCAGACTGGTTTTCTGCTCTCGAACCCTGTTTTCTGTTGTTTAAGATGTTTATCAAGACAATCTGTGCACCACTGAACATAGACCCTTATCAGTAGTTCTGCTTTTGCCCTTTGCCTTATGATCTTTGTTGGACCCTTATCAGTAGTTCTCGTTTTTGCCCTTTGAAGCATGTGATCTACTCCTGGTTCTTACACCCCCTCCCCTTTTCCTTAATAATAAACTTGCTGGTTTGAGGCTCAGGTGGGCATCATGGTCCTACCGATATGTGATGTCACCTCCAGCAGCCCAGCTGTAAAATTCCTCTCTTTGTACTCTTTCTCTTTATTTCTCAGCAGGCCAACAGTTATGGAAAATAGAAAGAACCTACATCGAAATGTTGGGGGCAGGTTCCCCCGATAACCCTCTGACCCCTCCCTGACCTAGTTGGGTGACTTTTCTGAGGTCCCCTGTGAGATATATTTACTAATGGTTTTAGACTGGGAATACCTGTAAAGCACTTCCCACTTCTGCTCCTACTTTTATATTTCTCACCACTCACTAAATCAGTTCCAATTCTGGGAAGGGTTAAAGCTTTCTCCTGTGGTCTGGATTTTCATATTCCCTGGTGGGGATGTGTATTCTGAAAGCAGTGTCTCCCTATCTCACACTCTGAGGACTTACCACCATTTGTTGTTGTTGTTGTTTTTCACTTATCTCACAAAGCAGGCTACAGACTGCCACCTCTTTCAAAGAGTCTGTAGATTTTTAAAATTTTCTTAAGTTCCTGTATTGATTCTTGGAAATGTGTTTACAGTGTGAATCTGTACACACTATTCTGCCCTTCCAAATGAGAAGGGCACACTAACACTGCCTCCAATCTGTCATCTTGGAAAAAAATAAAAATTTATCTTGTAATGCTGCCTTAGCTGTGTCTCAGAGTTTCTGGTTTGTTGTATCTTTGTTCTCATTAGTTTCAATTAAATTATTTATTTCTCCTTTAATTTTATTATTTACCCAAAGGTCATTGAGAATCAGATTATTCAATTTCCATGTAATGGTATGATTTTCAACTATCTTCTTATTCTTGAATTCTATTTTTATTGCACTGTGGCCCAAGAGAATGGTTGTTTCCATTTCAGTTCTTTTTCATTTTCTGAGGGGTGTTTTATGTCTGATTAAGTGTTGATTTTAGAATACGTGCTATGTGACAATGAGAAAAAAATGTATATATGTGTATATATAAATCCACACTTTTATATATACATACATATATGTGCACACATATATACATATATATAGTATGTATATACATATATAGTATGTATAAACACATATATATACACATATATGTGTATACACATATATATACACACATATATATGGATAGGTATATATGTATGTATATATATGTATATATGTATATATACACATATATATGGATGTGTGTGTATATATGTATATATGTGTATATATATACACATATATATATACACACACATCCATATATATATATACACATATATACACTATATATATGTGTATATATACATATATATGTGTATATATACATATATATATAGTGTATATATACACATATATATATATAGTGGAAAGTTCTGTAGATGTCTGTCAGTTCTATTTGATCCAGTGCTGAGTTTAGATTCTGAAAATCTTTTTTTTTTTTCATCACGGTGATCTAATACTGTCAGGTGTTGAGATCTCCCATTATTATTGTGCAGAACTGTAAGTCTCTTTGAACATCTCTAAGACTTGCCTTATAAATTTGGGTGTTCCTGTGTAAAGTGCATATATATTTAGGATAGATCTTTTTGTTTAATTGAACTTTTTACATTATGTAATAAATTCTCGGTCTTTTATGATCTTTGTTGTCTTAAAGTCTATTTTGTTTGAAATTAGAATTTCAAAGTCTGCTTTTATTCTGTTTTCCATTTGCTTGTTAATTTTTTCTCCATTTTTTGTATTTTTATTTTCAGCCTATGGGTGTCCTTGTATGTGAGATTGGTATCTTAAAGACCAAAGACCAATGAGTCTTGGTCCTTTATCCAGCTTGCCTCTCTGTGCTTTTTAAATGGGACGTTTAGCCCATTGACATTAAGATTAATATTGAAATGTGTGGGTTTGATCCTGTCGTGGTGATCTTAACTGATTATTATGCAGGCTTGTTTGTGTAGCTGCTTTATAGTGACACTAGTCTCTGTACTTAAGTGTGTTTCTGTAGTGGCTGGTAACACACCCTTTTTCCCCGCTATTTAGTGCTTCATTCAGAAGATCTTGTAAGGCAGGCCTGGTGGTAACAATTTCCCTCAGCATTTGCTTGTCTGGAAAGGATTTTATTTTGTCTTAGTTTATGAAGCTTTGTTTTACCAATTTCTTTTCATTAACAATGTTGAATATTGGCCCCTAATCTCTTCTGGCTTGTAGGGTTTCTGCTGAAAGATCTCCTGTTAGTCTGATGGGCTTTTCTTTATAGATTACCTATTCTTTCTTTCCAGTTGCCTTTAACATTTATTTTTTGAATTTTACCTTGAAGAATACGATTATTTACCTTGGGGATAATCTTCTCGTGAAGTATCTTACTGGGGCTCACTGCATTTTCTGAATTAAATGTTGGCCTCTCTAGCTAGCTAGGTTGGGGAATAACTCATGGATGATATCCTGAAATATGTTTTACAAATTGCTTTTATTCTCCCTGTTTTAGCAACATCAATGAGTCATAGATTTGGTATCTTTACATAATACCATGTTTCTAGGAGGTTTTGTTTATTCCTTTTTATTCTTCTTTTCTCTGTTATTGTCTGATTTTCTTATTTCAGAAAGCCAGTCTTCAAGCTTTGAAATTCTTTCCTCAACTTGGACTATTCTTATGCTAATACTTGTGATTGATTTGTGAAATTCTTATGTTTTTCATGTCTATTAGGTCAGTTATATTCTTTTCTATACTGGCCATTTTGTCTGTCATCTCCCCTATTGTTTTATTATGTTTCTTAAGCTTCCATGGATTGGGTTTCAATGTACTCTTACATCAAAATAATCTTTACTTTTATGCATATACTGAATTCTATTTCTGTCATTTCAACCATCTGAGCCTAGTTCAGAATTCTTGCTAGAGAGCTAGTGCAGCTCCTTGGAGAAATGAAGGCACTTTAGCTTTTTGTGGTGTCAGAGTACTTGAGCTGTTTATTTTCTCATCTTTATGTGCTGATGTTCCTTCAGTCTGTGAAGTTGCTGTCATTCAGATTGTTTTTTCTGTTGTCCTATTTGATGCCCCTGAGTGTTCAATTGTATAAGGTGGATTCAATTGACTGGCTTTATTTCTGCAAAATTTTAGGGTGTCAAGTCTCAGCTTCCAACTCCTGGACTGTGTGCCCTAATTCTCAGAGATTCTTATCAGGCCCCAACTTTTTTCTCTGACTCCTTGATGTTAGAAACCTACTATGTTGGCGGAGGCTGAGGTGCTCTCAGACTGCTTGTCTTTTCACTCCAGTAGGTGGTACCACTTAAGCCATTTCATATAGTGGCAGTGGGATCTGTCCACACTTACACATGTCATCAGCAATGGCAGCAGTGGCATGGCAGGTTGGATGCTTGTTAGCTGAGGCAGGGTGTTAACTGGTATGAGGGTACATGCCTCCCTGCAGACTTCCACAACAGTGAAAGAGGCAGCACTGTTTGAGAGGCTGGAAGGCCTCTGCTGGCAACTTTGCATGAGGTCAGTCTTGTGGTGGTGTTAGCATGGGGGTGGGGTACTGGCAAACACAAGTCTGAGTTTGCTGTCTGTGCACATTCATACAAGTGGGGATAGCTGCTTAGGGTGGGGAGGGATTCACTTTTCAATGTGCCTAGTTTCACTCCAGCAGCAGTGTTGGAACAAGGGCAGGAGACATGGGAGGGTGAGGATGGTGGGCTCTATGCCCACCAAAGCTCTGACCGCAATGGCAGTATGGTGGGGAAAAAAGGCAAAGTGCTCTCCTGCCAGCAGCAGTGGTGGGCAGGGTGCATGCACACAGGTATGCTGGTGGGACAGGGAAGGCAAAATTTTCCCATGCACATGCATACCCACAAAGCAGTGGGCCCCAGGGAAGCCGCAGTGGGTAAAGGGGGTGTGTAAGCTGATACATGGCCATGGGGGCCACCCTCCTGGAGCTCTCCACAAGTCAGACACAGTCTACCAATTCAGGAGTTACGATGTAGGCCCCAGGGCAACCAAGACTGCATAGTAAGCAGGAACAGCCAGGCTGGGGTCCCAGGACCGGCCAGCAGATTAAGGGGTCCTCAGTTCAGACTAGCCCCAACTGATGGGCAAGACTAGCCTGCAGACTTCAGGTTTTTTAGTTCCTCTAGGGCTAAAGTCTCCTCTGGGTAGGAACCTAGGGGTTTAGGCATGCCTGGCTCTGCTCCACTACAGATACTCCGTCACCAAACCTGTCAGCTGGTTTGCTGCTCCTACCACTTCTCTAAGCAGCTGCCCTTGCCAATTCAAGTGTTTGTGGTGGTCGAGAGGTCACCTGCTGGAATCTCAGAGGCCCATGGTGAGAGTGGGTTGCTCCTTGCTGTTCAATGTACTTGTTTCAACCTTCCTCTCCCTTCAGCCCAGCTTCTGTGTCTTTCCTCGATGCACTCTCAGTTTCTTCACTCTGAAGATCTGTTAAGAGTAAACCAGTCATCCTAGTCCCTTGGTGGCAGCTGTTCCACCTGGTAGCATCTAGTCAGCCATCTTGCCCAAGTCCAGCTGTGGATATTCTCAGATTATTTTTTATTGGTCATTGATGTACTTTTCTTTCTGATTGAAAGAAGTACTCCCTTGAGTATTTATCCTAGGACAGGGGTAATGTTGATAAAGTTTATCAGCTTTTGTTTTTCTGGGAAAGGCTTTATTTCTCCTTCATGTTTGAAGGATGTTTTTGCTGAACTCTTCTAGTTTAAAAGTTGTTTTCGGCACTTTAAATATATCATGCGTCACTTTCCTGGCCTGCAAGGTTTTTGCTGGAAAGTCTGCTGCTAGATGTGTTGGAGCTTTATTGTATGTTACTTTTTGTATTCCTTGCTGCTTTTAGGATCCTTTCTTTATCCTTGACCTTTGGGATTATTAAATGCCTTGAGATAGTCTCGTTCAGGTTAAATCTGCTTGAAGCTCTATCACGTTCTTCTACTTGGATGTTGATATCTTTCACTAGGTTTGGGAATTTTTCTGTTATTATCCCTTTGAATAAGTGTTCTACCACTTTCTGTTACTCTATCTTCTCTTTAAGGCCAATAACTCTTAGATTTGCCCTTTGGTGGCTATTTTCTAGATCCTGTAGGAATGCTTCTTCTTTTTTTTTTTTTTTTTTTTTTTGAGATGGAGTCTTGCTCTTGTTGCCCAGGCTGGAGTGCAATGATGTGATCTCAGCCCACTGTAACCTCCAACTCCCAGGTTCAAGCGATTTTGCCTCCTGAGCAGCTGGGATTACAGGCACCTGCCACCGTGCCCAGCTAATTTTTGTATTTTTAGTAGAGACAGGGTTTCACCATGTTGGCCAGGCTGGTCTTGAACTCCTGACCTCAGGTGATCCATCCGCCACCACCTCCCAAAGTACTGGGATTACAGGCATGAGCCACTGCACCCAGCCTACTTCTTCATTTTTTATTCTTTTTTTTTTCTTTTGTCTTCTTTGTTTATTTTCAAATAGACTGTCTTCAAGCTTACTATTTTTTCTTCTGCTTGATCAATTCTGCTATTAAAAGACTGATTCATTCTTCAGAACATCAGTTCCATTTTTAACCCTAGGATTTCTGTTGGATTCTGTTTAATTATTTCAATCTGTTTGTTAAATTTATCTGATAGAATTCTGAATTCTTTTTTTGTGTTATCTTGATTTTTTGAGTTTCCCCAAAACAGCTATTTTGAATTCTCTGTCTGAAAGGCCACATATTTCTGTCTGTCCAGAATTAGCTCATCGTGCCTTATTTACTTTATGTGGTGAGATCATATTTTTATAGATTATCTTGATACTTTTAGATGTTCATCTGTGTCCAGGCACTGAAGAATTTGGTATTCATTGCAGTCTTTACACTCTGGGTTTGTTTGTGTGAGTTCTTCTTGGGAAGGCATTCCAGATATTTGAAAATACTTGAGTGTTGTGATCTAGGCTGTATCTGATTTAGGGGAGATGCCAACCCCATAATACTGTGGTTCTTGCAGATTCGTAGAGGTACCACCTTGGTGGTTTTGGACAAGTTTTTAAAGAATTTTCTGGATTACCAGGCAGAAACTCTTATACTCTTCCCTTACTTTCTCCCAAACAAAAAGAGTCTTCCTCTCTGTTTCAAGCCACTGAAAGTTGCAGGTAAAGTGACACAAGCACCACTGTGTCCACCATCCTTAGGACAACACTTGTTCAGACCTGAAGACAGCACTGTACTGGGTCTCTCCCAAGGCCTGCTGTAACCACTCTCTGGCTACCACCTATATTTGCTTTAAGCTGTGTGGTTCTACAATTAGCAGGTGGTAAAATCATCCAGGTTTGTTTGTCCCCTTTTAGGGCAGCAATTTTCCACAGGACCCAAGCACGTACTGAGGCTTTGTTTGGCAGCCCAGAACTGGAGTAAAAACCCTTAAAGTTCTACCTGGTATTTTATTGTACTGTGGCTGCACTGGCACTTAAACTGCAAGATGCAGTTTTTCCCACTCTTTTCTCCCCTTTCCAAGGGTAGAGGAGCCTCACTCGATGGTTACTGGTCCCTCATGCCCATTATGAGTACTGCCAGACTACCACCAATGTTACCTTAAGTCCTAAGGCCTCTTTAGTAAGCTTGTGGTGAAAGTTGCCTGGGCTGAAACTCACTCTTCATGGCAGTGGGCTCCCTTCTGTCCTGGGGAGGTAAAGAAAGACCATCCGAGAGGCAATTTCTGAAATCAGGGATCCCAAACGCCCACTTGGTACTCTATACTTCTGTGGTTGTACTGGTACCTAAGGTGAAAGCCAAAGTCTTTTCTTACTTTTTTTCTCTCTTTTTTCAAGAAGGAGTTTTTCCCTGTAACCACTACAGCTGAGAATTTGTTAAGTCACACCTTAAGCTAGCAAGTCTCACACAAGTCCCACACAAGTCTCACACAAGTCCGCCCTACCTGGGTATCACTGCTGGTTATTCAGGGCCCAAGGGGTCTTCAATTAACAAGTGATAAATTCTGCCAAAACTAAGTTTTCCCTTTAAGGCAGAGGGTTCCCTTCTGTCCCAGGGTGTGTCGAGAAATATTGTCTGGAAGCTAGTGCCTGGATAGAGGGCGTCATGACTCTGACTGATGCTATTTCATGCTGTGGCTGAATTGGGTATCCAAGATGCAAGACAAAGCCCTACCCCGCTTCTCTCTCATTTTAGACCATTCCTGATGCTTAACAAACTACTTTAGACTAGGTAATTTATAAAAACAAAAAAGAAATTTATTGCTTACAATTCTGGAGTACGGGAAGTCCAAGATCATGATGGCAACAGATTTATCGTTTGTTGACAGCCTGCTCTCTGCTTCAAAGATGTTGCTTTCTTGTGTCCTCACATGACAGAAAGGGCAAGCAGGGCATCCCGTAAACCTCTGTTATGAGGTTACTAATCCCATTCATGAGGGTTTTGCCCTCATGATCTAATCACGTTCTAAAGGCTACATGTCTTAATACTGTCTTTTTGAATATTAGCTTCCAACATCTAAATTTCAGGGGAGAACATCAACATTCAGACCACAGCACTGCAGCCTTGTCCTTCACAAAGCATCTCTTTCTAACATGCAAAATACACTAATTTTATCACAATTACTCAAGATGTCTAAACTAGTTCAAGCATCATCTTTAAAATCTAAATCCAAAGTCTCATCTGAATATCATCTACATAAAATGTGGGTGAGACTCGAAGTATGATTTATTCTGAGGAAAATTTTTCTCCAGCTGTGAGCCTGTAAAATAAAACATATATGCGCTTCCAAAATACAATGATTGGATAGTCATAGGTTAAATATTCTCTTTCCAAAAAGGAAAAATAGAGAAGAGGAAAGGATTAATGTCTCAAGTAAATTCAAAGCTCAACAAGGTAAACAACATTAAATTTTACAGCTCGATAAAAATCTTTTACTACACATTCCAAATTCCAGACAAACTTGGAAGGCTGTTGGCCACCACTATGGATTCAGTAGACATTGCTTTTTGCTGTGGCCCAATTCTCACGGCTTTACTGGGGATTGACCTGGTGGAGCTCTCTGTGGTTGTCCTATTCTCAAGGTGGCCCTCTCCCTAAGTTGCATGCCCAAGGCTCCAGATTGTTCCATCTTTCGTATTCTAGATGAAAGCAGCCATACACCCATAGCTTGTATACTCTTTAGTATAGTGGAGATGACACTCCACAAATGCCTTTAAGATTTGGCACCTGTGACCTCTGGAAGGGCAGCTAAAGTGGCCCACATTGTGCCTAGACACAGTGGAATCACATCTTGAATTGCTGAGGCAGTATGTTCCAGAATATGAGCAGCAAAAACTTGAGGCAGTGCCAGGCAGTGAGTGCTCCAGTTCTAACATTGAAGGTTACTCTTTTGTTAATAGTTATGTCCCTCATTTCGTTATACTACTTACTTGTGATGGAAGTGGAAATTCCAATGATCTTGGAAACGCCATCAGTTTCATTTTTCTGTTCTCTTAAGGAATGGCACTAATCTTCCATCCATCCATATTAATCTTCTTGTAAAATAATCTCTTGGCCAAACTTTTGGTGCTCTGTCACGGACATGCTTTTTTCTTTATTCTGTACAACTTGGGCAGACTAGAGATTTTCCAAATGTTTAAGCGTTGACATCTTTTCAATTATAAATTCTGTTTTTAATTTGTTTCTGTCTTCTTGTATTTTACTATATGCGGTCAACAGATGTCAGGCTGCATGTTCAACACTTGCTTAGATATTCTTCTGCCAAACATCCTATTTCATCACTCAGAAGTTTCCTTCTTCCACAAAACACTAGGGCACAAACATGATTCAGTTATGTTCTTTGAATCTTTGTAACAAGGATGGTCCTGGGATCTTGCAGGCTACCCTAGTCCCCTGGCTTTACTAGGCATTGTCCTAGTCTGGGTTCTCTTTTGTGGTTTCACCCCTGTGATTGTTCTCTTTCTAGAACCTTAGGATCTCCAGGGAATTATCTGAAATTTATTTATAGTTGGCTATGCCCCCATAGCTGTTGCACTCTGTGTACCTGCAGAGTTGCTACCACTCAGATGCTGCCAGGTTTTACCACCTTTGTTCTCTCTGGATTGGTAGCTTCTATGGACCAGACTGCACCTGTAACCACTTAAGCCACATCTGAGATGTCTGAAGAGAGATGTACCAGAATGTAGGGAGTAGAAAATTGAAGCAGTGCTTGGCCCCAGCTCTCAAGGTCTGTTGAGCATCTGAGGAACCTATTTTGACACAGTTCTGTCCCCAAGGCCTTGGCACCTTAGTCCTGTAATGGAAGTGGTACAACCTGATGATCTCCAAAATATCTTCCAGATCATTCCTTTATGTTCTTGATAAATAGCCACTGGCTTCTTTCTATCCACACTAATCTCCTCATCAATGTTTGCTTAGCTACATCCTTGGTATTTTTTTCTGAAAACACTTTTTTCATTTTTTACAACATGGACAGAATGACAATTTTCAAAATCATTGATTTCTGCTCCCTTTTATTATAAATTTCATCATTAATTAATTTCTCTCTTATTACTCTTTGAATTTTACATTCTTTCATTCATATTATATAGTTCATACCTATCTTTTTGCATTTTACCATAAACAGTCAAGAAAAGCCATGTCATGCTTTCAATGCTTTGCTTATATATTTATTTTACCAGATATTCTGTTTCATCACTTGCAAATTTCTTATTCCACAAATTATTAGTACAAAACCCAATTTAGCCAAGTTTTTGCCATTTTATAACAAGTATCACTTTTCTTCCAATTCCCAATAAAGTATTTCTCATTTTAATCTGAGCTGTCATTAGAATGGCCTTTAGCATACATATTTCTACCAAAATTCTGATCATGGTAAGTTAGGTAATCTCTTAAGATATTTAGAAGTTCTCTACAGTTTCTTCTAAGCTCTCACAAAATTTGTCTTCAATGCTTCATTTATGGTATTATAGATTTTTCTAGCAATTACTTTCAAACTTTTCCAAACTTTTTTCCATTATCCAATCCAATTCTGCTTTTATATTTTTAGGTATTTGTTAAGTTAGCACCCTACTCCTTAATACCAACTTCTGTCTTAGTCAGCTTGCCTGCTGTAACAAAATACCTTAGACTGGTTGATTTATGAATGACACAAATATTCTGCTCATAATTATAGAGCCTAAGAAGGCCAAGATCAAGACACAAGCAGATTTGATGTCTGGTGAGATATTGCTCTCTACTGAAAAGATAGTGTCTTCTTATGTCATCACATAGGGGAAGGAGCAAGCTGGGCTCTTCAAGGCTTTTCTATAACTTCACTAACTACATTAATGAGGCTTTCATCCTCATGACCTAATCACCTCCTAAAGGCCCTACCTCTCAATACTATCACATTGAGTATTAGTTTCCAATGTATAAATTCTAGGGAAACATCAAAATTCAGATTATAGTACTACCCAAATAGGGTTACATATTCAATGATGTTCCCATCATAATCCCAATTGCAATTTACATAGAAACAGAAAAAATTACAAAAATTAACATGAAACTACCAAATACCTCAATTGGTCATAGTAATTCTCTCCAGAAAGAACAAAGTTGGAGACATCAAACATCCTACATTCAAATAATATTACAATCCTATAGTAATACAAATAGTATGGTACTGACACAAAACAGAAACATAAACCAATAGGATAGAATACACAGCCCAGAAATAAACCCATGCACATATTATCAATTAATCTGCAATAAAGACACCAAGAATACACAATGAGGAAAGAATAGTCTCTCCAAAAACGTATTGGAAAAACTGGGTATCTATATACAAAAGAATAAATTAGGCATGTATCTCATACCATACACAAAATTTAACTAGAGTATATTAAGGACTTAAACCTAAAGGTAGAAATTATTAAAACTCATAAAAATACATAGAAAAATACTCATTGATGTTTGTCTTAGCAATAATATTATGAATAGATGCCAAATGCACAGGAAAAAAATAAATAATAAAAAGTGGGATTACATCAGACTAAAAAGATTTTGCACTACAAAGGAAACAATCAACAACGAAAAGGCAGCCTGTGGAATAGAAGAAAATATTAGCAAACCATGTATCAGCTGAAAGGTTAATATCCAAAATATATAAGGATACATACCACTCAATGGCAAAAACCAAACAAACAAACATCAAATAACTCAAGTAAAAAATGAGCAATGGAGGAGAACAGATATCCCTCCACAGAAGACATAGTCATGGCCAACAGTTATACAAAAAGGTGCTCAACATCACTAACTATCAGGGAAATGCAAATCAAAATGTAAAATGAGATATCACCTCACATCTGTTAGGGTGGTTATTAGTAATAAAAAATGTTATCAAGTGTTGCCAAGAATTTTGAGCAAAGGCAACCTGAGAAAATGTTGCTGGGAGTGGAAATTGGTGTGGTCATTATGGATAAGTATTGAAGTTTCTCAAAAATGGAACTACTACATTATCCAACAATCTCATTTTAGGGTATATATCCAAAATAATTAAAATCCAGATTTGTTTTTACTTTTATTTTAAGTTTAGGGGTACATGTGAAGGTTTGTTACATAGGTAAACACATGTCATGGATATTTTTGTACATATTATTTCATCACCTAGGTATTTAGATCAGTACCCAATCATTATCTTTATTGATCTTCTCCCTTCTCCCACCCTCTCCTCTCAAGTAGACCCCAGTGTCTGTTGTTTTCTTTTTTATATTCATAAGTTCTTATCATTTAACTCCCACTCATAAGTGACTACGTACAGTATTTAGTTTTCTGTTCCTGCATTAGTTTGCTAAGAATAATAGCCTACAGCTCCATCCATTTTCCTGCAAAAAACATAATCTTGTTCTTTTATATGGCTGCATAATATTCCATGGTGTATATGTACCACATTTTTACATACAATCTGTCAATGATGGACATTTATGTAGATCTCATGTCTTTGCTGTTGTGAATAGTGCTGCAATAAACATTTCTGTGCATGTGTCTTTATGGTAGAATGATTTATATTCCTCTGGGTATATACCCAGTAATGAGATTGCTGGATTGAATGGTAGTTCTGCTTTTAGCTCTTTGAGGAATTGCCATACTACAATCCACAATGGATGAACTAATTTACATTCTTACCAACAGTGTGTAAGTGTTCCCTTTTCACTGCAAACTCACCAGCATCTGTTATTTTTCGACTATTTATTTATAGCAATTAAGACTGCTATAAGATGGTATTTCATTGTGATTTGGATTTGCATTTCTCTAATGATCAGTCAGATTGAGCTTTTTAAAAAATATATATACTTGTTGGCTGCATGGATGTCTTCTTTTGAAAAGTGTCTGTTCATGTCCTTTGCCCACTTTTTAATGGGGTTGTTTTTCTCTTGTAAATTTGCTTAACCTCCCTAGAGATGCTGGATATTAGACCTTTGCCAGATGCATAGTTTGCATATATTTTTTCTGTTATGTAGGTTGTCTATTTACTCTGTTGATAGTTTCCTTTACTGTGCAGAAGCTCTTTAGTTTAATTAGATCCTGTTTCTCATATTTGCTTTGGTTGTGATTGCTTTTGGTGTCTTTTGTCATGAAATATTTGCTGATTTCTATGTTCAGAATCATATTACCTAGGTAGTCTTCCAGGGTTTTATGGTTTTGGGTTTTACATTTGAGTCTTGAATCCATCTCGAATTGATTTTTGTGTATGGTGTGAGGAAAGGGTCCAGCTTTAATCTTTTGCTTATGGCTATCCAGTTGTCCCAGTACCATTTATTGAATATGGAGTTTTATCCCCATTACTTGTTTTTCTCAGCTTTTTTGAAGATTAGATGGTCATAGATGTGCAGCCTTATTTTTGGGCTTTCCATTCTGTTCCATTGATCTATACGCCCACCCTCCACCTTTTTTTTTTTCCAGTACCATGCTGATTTGGTTACTGTAGCCTTGTAGTGTAGCATGAAGTCATGTAGTGTGATGTCTCCAGCTTTGTTCTTTTTGCATAGGAATGCCTTGGGTAAATGGGCTCTTCTTTGGTTTTATATAAATTTTAAAATAGTTTTATTTGGTTCTGTGAAGAATGTCCTTGCTAGTTTGATATGAATAGCATTGAATCAACAAATTGCTTTGGGAAGTAGAGCCATTATAATGATATTGATTCTTCCTATACATGAGCGTGGAATTTTTAAAAATTTGTTTACATGTTATCTGATTACTTTTAGCACTGTTTTGTAATTCTCATTGTAGAGGTGTTTCACCTCCCTGGTTAGCTGTATTTCTAGGTTTATTATTCTTTTTGTGGCAATTGTGAATGGGATTGCCTTCCTGATTTGGCTCTCAGTTTGTCTGTTGTTGGTGTATAAGAACGCTAGTAATGTTGGTAAATTTATTTTTGTAAATTTATTATGTATCCTGAAACTTCACTGAAATTGTCAGTGGGAGGATCTTTTGGGCCAAGACTATACAGTTTTCTAGATATAGAATCATGTTGTCTGTAAACAGAGATGGTTTGACTTCCTTTCTTCCTATTTGGATGCCCTTTATTTCTTTCTCTTGACTCATTGCTTTGGCCAGGACTTCCAATATTATGTTGAATAGGAGTGGTGAGAGAGGGCATTCTTGTCATGTGCCAGTTATCAGCGGGAAAGCTTTCAGCTTTTGCTTATTCAGTATAAAGTTGGCTGTGGGTTTGTCATGGATGACTCTTACTACTTTGACATATGTTCCTTCGGTACCTAGTTTATTGAGAGTTTTTATATGAAGTGTTACTGAATTTTGTTGAAATCCCTTTCTTTGTCTATTGACATAATCATGTGTTTTTTTCTTTAGTTCTGTTTATGTGATAAATCACATTTATTGATTTGCATATGTTGAACCAATGTTGCACCTCGGGGATGATCCCTACTTGGTTCTAGTGGATTAGATTTTTGATGTGCTGCTGGATTTTGTTTGATAATATTTTGTTGAGGATTTTTGTGTTGGTGTTCATCGAAGATATTGGCCTAATATTTGTGTGTGTGTGTATGTCTGCCACGTTTTGATATCAAGGTGTGCTGGCCTCATAGAATAAGTTGTGGAGATGTCACCCCTTCTCAATTTTTTGGAATTGTTTCTGCAGGAATGGTACCAGCCCCTTTTGTACATCTGGTAGAATTTGGCTGTGAACCACCAGGTCCCAGGCTTTTTTTGTTTGGTAGGCTATTTATTACTGATTCGATGTTGGAGCTCATAATTGGTCTGTTCAGGAAATCAATTTCTTCCTTGCTCAGTCTTGGGAGTATGTCTGTGTCTAGGAATTCATCTATCTTTTCTAGATTTTCTAGTTACTGTGCATAGAGGTGTTCATCATAGTTTCTTATGGTTGTTTTTGTTCCTGTTGGGTGAGTAGTAACATTCTCTTCATCATTTCTAATTGTGTTTATTGGAATCTAGTATTTTTATTATTTATTAATCTAGCTAGTGGCCTATTTTAATAATTTTTTTCAATAACCAACTGCTGGATTTGTTGATCTATTGAATGCCATCCTCACGAATCTTGATGATCTTTCCTCCTAACCATATTCTGAATTCTCTTTTTGCCATTCAAACAAGTTGAGCTTAGTTAAGCACTCTTGATAGATAACTGGTGTGGTTGTTTGGAGGACATATGACACTATGGCCATTTAAGTAACTGGAGTCATTGCATTGGTTGTTTCTCATCTCTGCATGTCAGTATTTCTTTAACTGTCCTGTAGATTGAGTGAAGTCAACCAGCTTTTTTTCTGGCTGTTTTCACTGAGATGAGGCTTTGTGAAGGGTCTTTATTATAAGCTGACTTCTTGTCTCTGGTTTCAGAGTGGAGTTTATTAATGAGGTACTTTTGGTGTCGAGACATTGGGATGTGATCGAGAAGGTGGCACTTAGGTATATTGGTCAGTTGCTAGACTCTTGCATGGTTGTGGGCCTCCCCTGTTTTCTCACAGTTGCAACCATGTTTCTCAATTATCTGAAAGTGTGGGTTCCACCCTGCCTTGATGGCTGGCTGTGGGTCATGACTTGGCATTTCTGGGCTCCCCACTGCAGCTCTGGGGCAATCACAGTGTTTCAGTTCCATCCCTAACTTGGGGGCAGCAGAGGAAGGGATCTTAGTAGTGGTTGTGGCTGAGTGTTGTTTGCTTGTTTCCGGGGAGCTCCACTCCAGAGAGATGCAGGTCAGCAATCATTCAGTGCAATCAGCCCAGGATGGAGGGCCCATGCTGTGAGCCCAATCCAAGAGTTCTCTGCCTAGTGATGAGCAGTTGGCAGGGGGTGGAGGGGGCTGGGGCAGTGGAGCCTGTGAGAGACAGACTGGTCTCTTCCCCTTGGGTCAACATCAGCTTATTGGAGGTGTGGATAAGGTAATTAGTGGTTTGATCCTTTTTTACTACTAAAAGCTGGGAAGGGTAATGGGTGGGGATTGGGGATAGAAAATGGGTACAAAATAGTTAGAAAAATAAAATCTAGTATTTGATAGTACAACAAGATAGCTACTATCTACATTAATTTATTGTATATTTTAAAATAACTACATGTATATAATTTGATTGTTTATAACAAAAAAAAGAATAAATGTGTTAGATGATGGATACTCCATTTACCCTGACGTGATTGTAATAAATTTTATGCCTATATCAAAACATTTCAAGTATCCCATAAATATATACACTTTCTCTGTACCCACAAAAATTATAATAAATAAATAAATTAATAAATTAATTAATGGTGTTTATTCTTCCCACAAGAGCCCTTTTCCTCATATCAGCTAAGCTCAGACCCTCTGGAGAGAGAACCACTCACTCTTCAGTGCCTGCTCCTATTTTCTCCTCCAGGTTTCTTCCACAGCCTCTCACTCTGCATATCTGATATATGACCATGACAACCACTCTTTCCTAGTAATTATAAAAATAATAATAATCCTAACATATACTTTGCTAACCATTTTATATCCTCAAACAATATAACAGCTTGACTTGCCACCTTGATCTGGGCATGTTTTCAGTACACTTTATAATTATACTAAGATATTTTTAGAAACTCTCAAAATTTAGTATCTACTTTCTTGACTTATTGTAGGGACCAGCCCCACAGGGTCGGTGGGTCTCTCCCCTTGTGCAGTGATGAGAGAGTGTAGAAATAAAGACACAAGACAAGGAGATAAAAGAAAAGGCAGCTGGGCCTGGGGGACCACTACCACCAATGCGCAGAGACCAGTAGTGGCCCTGAATGTCTGGCTTCCCTGTTATTTATTGTATACAAAGCAAAAGGGGCAGGGTAAAGAATGTGAGTCTTCTCCAATGATAGGTAAGGTCACATGGGTCACGTGTCCACTGGACGGGGGCCCTTCCCTGCCTGGCAGCTGAGGCAGAGAGAGAGAGAAGACAAAGAGAAAGACAGCTTATGCCATTATTTCTACATATCAGAGACTTTTAGTACTTTCACTAATTTACTACTGCTATCTAGAAAGCAGAGCCAGGTGTACAGGATGGAACATGAAGGTGGACTAAGAGCATGACCACTGAAGCACAGCATCACAGGGAGATGGTTAGGCCTCTGGATAACTGCGGGAAAGCCTGACTGGTGTCAGGCCCTCTAAAGAGGTGGAGGAGCAGAATCTTCTCTAAACTCCCCTGGGGAAAAGGTGACTCCCTTTCCCGGTCTCCTAAGTAGCGGGTGTTGTTCCTTGACACCTTTTGCTACCGCTAGACCACGGTCCGCCTGGCAATGGGCATCTTCCCAGATGCTGGCATCACCGCTAGACCAAGGAGCCCTCTGGTGGCCCTGTCCAGGCATAACAGAAGACTCGCACTCTTGTTTTCTGGTCACACCTCACTATGTCCCCTCAGCTCCTATCTCTGTATGGCCTGGTTTTTCCTAGGTTATGATTATAGAGCAGGGATTATTATAATATTGGGATAAAGAGTAATTACTACCAACTAATGATTAATGATATTCATATATAATCATATCTAAGATCTATATCTGGTATGACTATTCTTGTTTTATATTTTATTATACTGGAACAGCTCGTGTCCTTGGTCTCTTGCTTCAGCATCTGGGTGGCTTGCCGCCCACAACTTACCCCATATAAGTAGAAAACTTAGTTATTGACTAGCCTTTAAGAACCCCTTAAACTTCTATTTTTGTTCCTTCTTTTTACTCTCTGGGATTTTCTATATTGTTTAGGGCAACTTATGCTTTCTATGAACTGTCACTATCATCACAACAGAGTTTTCTCAACATAATGTCAAAATATCAGAGGGGCAATTATATTTTCTTTTTAACTTTCTGTATCTTATGATATCTTGACATCTATCAGGAACTTATAGACCTGGAGAGTGATGGCTGGAGGTGGTGGGCAAATTGCCTAAAATACACCTTTCATGTGCATAAAGAAAATTCTGATTCCAACAAGTAACTGTTAGAGCTGGTAAACCAGATCAGCAAGTTTGCATAATATGACAACTATATAAAATTGTATTTTTTACACTGGCAATGAACAATTTGGTAGTGGAATTAACAAAACATTTTCATTTGCAATATATAATAAGTACTAACTTTCTTAGGGATCCATTTAAAAAAACAAAATATTGACTTGAATACTGCCATGTTCCAGGAGTGAAAGACTTAATAGTGCTAAAATCACAACACTCCCCAAATTGATCTGCAGATTCACCAAGTTCCTATCAAAGTCCCAGCAGCCATATTTGCAGAAATTGGCAGTCTGTTCCTAAAAGCCACATGGAAATGCATGAGACCCAGAATTGTCAAAAAAATTTGCAAATGAAAAATTAAGGAGACAGACTTCTGAATTCAAAATTTATTATGATATACAGTAAGATAGTATGACACTGGAATCTGGATAGACATAGATCAATTAAATTTGACAGTCAAGAAATAATAATGGACAACTGATTTTGACAAGCATTCTAAGACAATTAAATGGGAAAAGAACACTCTTTTCAACTAATAGTCATGGGATAACTGAATATTCATATGTAAAATGAAGAAGTTTAACCACTACTTCACACCATACACAAAATATTCATAATGGATCAGGTATCTAACTGTAAGAGCTAGAACTATAAAATATGTAGAAGAAAATATAAGAGTAAATGTCACCTTGGAATAGGCAACGATTTCTTTACTATGGAACCAAAAGCAAAAGCAACAATAAACAGAGTATTTTTAAGAAAAATATAAAACATTTCTTCTTCAAAGGATACTATAATGAAAATGAAAAGACTACTCACTAAATGTGAAAAATATTTGTAATTTATATATTTAATAAGAATCTTGTATGCAAAATATAAAAGTACTGTTTTTTTTTTAGATGGAGTTTTGCCTATGTCACCCAGGCTGGAGTGCAGTGGCGTGATCTCGGCTCACGGCAACCTGCACCTCCCGGGTTCAAGCGATTCTTCTGCCTCAGCCTCCCAAGTAGCTGGGATTACAGGTGCCTGCCACCACGTCCAGATAATTTTTTGTATCTTTAGTAGAGACAGGGTTTCATCATGTTGGCCAGGCTGCTCTCGAACTCCTGACCTCAGGTGATCCACCCGCTTCAGCCTCCCAAAGTGCAGGGATTACAGGTGTGAGCCACCTAACCTGGCCTAAAAGCACTCTTAAAATTAAACAATTGCAATACAAATGACCGTATTAAAATGAGCAAAGGATTTTTTCTCACACTTTTCTTTAAAGAAGATATGCAAACAACAAAAAAGCACATGAAAGATGTTCAATATCAGTCATTAGAGAAATGCAAATTATAACTACAAAGAGATAACACTTCACATCTAATAAGATGGCCATAAACAAAAAGACAGACAATAACAATTGTTATCCAGAGTGGAGAGAAATTTGAGCTATGCATAAGAGCTAACATAGGAGACCTGAAATTGTTGTTCTTAGAAAGGCCTGCTTGCAAGGCTGGCTCATGCTTAGTGTCTTGGAACTCAGATCTTGGGAGGTGTCTCACCTTTATCTAACTGATAATAGGGGTTCACTGTGGCTAACCTGTTTGTGCAAATACTATGCTTTGTGATGAACATATGGCACTTCTGGAAAGTGCAACTGTGGTTTGTTCTAGGCAGTGTGTGTATACTTTACTGACCCCCAATATAAGCCCTTGTGTCCTAGAATTAGGCAAGTTTGCCTGGTAGAAAGCATTTTATATGTGCTGTCACAATTAGATGCTGAAGGAATTAAGCCTGTCTCATGTAACTGCATGAGGTGGGTAAAGGGGTGGGGGTGAAGGGCTCTTAGAAGGTTGTGCCTGATTTTCCACGGACTTCACCCCCTGTGCCTTTATCCTTCAGTAATTGTGCCGTTCATCCCTTCACTATAATAAATCATATCTGTCAGTATGACTATAGGTTAAGTCTCGTGAGTCCTCCTAGTGATTCATTGAACCTAGGCGGCAGTGTGGGATTTGTTAGAGTGACCCTGATTCTGTGAAATATGTCAAAAACTTTGGGAAAAAGGAAGCAATTGAGAGGGTATGGTGAACCTTTCCTGCTTGGGTGGCTATGGAGGTACATTTAGTACAAGACAGTAGCTGAATTCTGCTTATTATGAAAAATAAGTTATACATGACATCCTAAAATGTTAGATTCAACCCCAGAAGAGTTTGCTCATAGAATCCCCTGGCTGCTTTTGACTGTGTGGGGTGGGAGGGACGATCACCTTGTGCGATATCTTTTGTTCTATCTCCCACGTTGGAGAAAAAAAGACGTAAGCATTCCCAAAGAGAACTTTTGCTGGGCCAAAAATGTTAAAAATGTGTGTCACTCTCTTTTCCAAGTAGGAGAGAAAAAGGTTAAATCAGTTGCCAGAGATGGAACAAAGTTTCGTAAACCAAAGAAGGGGAAAACGGGAAATAACACTCTACCAGCTGTTGCAGTGCAGCCCCCCATACCCAACTCAAGGTATGGCAGTAATTTCTTCTAGCAGCCATAATATTAATCTTGTAAATGCTAAATTTACTTATAGGGATTTAGATGAACTTCCAATGAAAGTGAGAAAAAAATGTAATGGCTTTGTATTTTGTGGCCATTGCATCTAGACATATAATAAATATTCGTGCAAAATATTATGTATTTTTCATTCAGTAAATGTTAAGATGTCCCAATCAGAGAAAAATGCAAAGAAAAATGTTAATGGGGCACCACTATCTTGCTTTTTGCCCGTGGTGGGTGGGTTAAAATTTAACTTATTTGAGTATTGGAAACAAAATAATCTCCACCAGTGATAATGTTTGCTTTCATTTTTCCCTTTTCAGAACCCCTGAGAAAAGGAAGACAACAAAAAGGAGAGTTAATTTATAGACGAAGATACACTTTTGGAGTTATAAGAAGTAGTTCTCAGTGGCCAGTGAACTCTTCTAAAATCATATGCATGACCTTTAATGGCTAATGGTTTTCCAGCCTAATGAGAATATTTTTAAATGAGTCAATTTCAACTCTAACAATGACAAAATGAAAATAACTTATAAAAATATTGCTTGCCACTTGGACTTGGAACGTGCCTATCTAGACCTTCTGGAGCATTTCAGCTTTGTTGCAGCCAAAAAAAAAAAAAAATGCTTCTGGGTTTTTGGAACCTTAAATTCACAGATCTTTATTCCCTATACCTAACTCTAAGCTGAAACCTGATACTGTCTACATGCTTTATTTCAGCTTCAGTAAAGCTGTGGTGAAACAAAAGCAGCCATAAATTTAATGAACAGGACATCAACTCTGGGATTGTTGAAGATACTGGCAAACACTTCCCTTTGGCCACAAACTATAAAAGCATCAGAGATGCTAGCTGGATAATCTGGGTCACTTAC
This sequence comes from Nomascus leucogenys, assembly GCF_006542625.1. Lineage (NCBI taxonomy): Eukaryota > Metazoa > Chordata > Mammalia > Primates > Hylobatidae > Nomascus > Nomascus leucogenys. The sequence continues at coordinate 69,842,923 of NC_044406.1, read as the reverse complement.
AGGTAACCACAGACAGGGCTTATTATTTGATAGAATTGCTTGAAATTGAGCTTCTTGGTGATTATATCTTTATTTCTGACACAAAGACTCAGTATGTTCTTAGCTTATGATTACTGTTGAAAGCTGCAAGTAGAGCGAAGGAACATCACAGGGAATGTGACTCCTTTACCCATTCCTAATGGGTTAGGATCTCAACTACCTCCTGGGAACAACTAGATGCTATTGATTAGTTGTGTTCAGCTTTCCAAATTAGTTACGGGTTGCAACAGTGGACTCCACTTTCACCTCTCTGGGTACATAAATCTTAGTAAAACAATTTGATTGTTAAATGCAGCCATCCCCAGAAAGAGATTGATCTCTTATAGGCTGTTCACTAGATAAAAGAACAGGACAAGAGGTGAAATTTTTTGAATATTCAGAATTTTGACCTTGCCAATTCCTGAATATGGTGTGTCTTTTTGGTTTGGTTGTATTAAAATATTTTCCTACCAAAATAATTTTGTACTTCATGCATACAATCCCTCCAGAATAAATGTCTAGGGGACAGTATCGGATGATTAAAAAAATGAAGTTAATATTGCCAAGTGGGACATATTGATTTTGTAACAAGGACAAAACAAGATTTGGGCACCTAACGAGGCATGGAAGAGGGCATGAGCATTAATGATCTTTCTTTTAAAAACTACTCCTAAAAGCTTTCCCTTTCTCCTAAAGAAAGATGTCTGTGCTGCCTTTCCAAGATGTTCAGAGTGCTTTAAATTGAAACTGACAGCTGAGTCTACAACTGACAGCTTGCTGACTATGAAAAAGAAGGAGGTGGCCTTAGCTCCTGTAATTTTTATGAAGAACACCTCCAGATGTTGTCTACATACATGCAATGGATAAACTGATGTCATGAACAAGCAAAATTGTTTAAAACTGACTGCTTTCAGGCATTCCCTCTGAAACCAAGGACAGAATTAAATCAAATGGACTGGGCTGGGAACCCTAGAAGAGGAAGCCCCATGGTGGGAGGCCACATTGGCCCTATTAACCTATTCTACATGACTAGCATATATCTTGTTTGGATTACCTTAACAATTGTAAAGTCTTTATTTTCAGGGATACTACGTGTGATCGCTGAGATTGTATTTCTTGTGCATGCCTTAACTATCATGATGCTACCTCAGACCTGGAAGGTTTTTGGGTCAACTTCAACTTACTGGCTAAATTTGTGTTGTGCCTGACTTGATTCTTCATGCTAGGTTAAAAAAAAAAAAAAAAGCTAACGCAAAAACTTAAGTAGAAAGCCAACTGGATTTCTAAGATAGACCTTTATGGTTAATGATACTCATTTTTGCTAGCAAAATCCAGGACCCTAAAGAGGTAACTGAAATTAGTACTGAGATTGGTTTCACTCTGCTGCATGGGATACTCTGATAATTTTGTTGTAAAGATGCCTTCCTTGGCCAAGTCGAAGGGACAGGAGCCCAGGAGATGGACTGTGCAAAAAAGAGTTAACACGGCAAGCCTGAAACTGCTAACATTAGAAAGGTCTACTTGCAAGGCTGGTCCCTACTGACATCTGAAATCTTCTATTTCAGAGTGTTCCCACCATTCCCTAACTGATAAGAATTGCCCACTGTGCCTAAACATTTTGTGCATACAATATGATTTATGCTGAACAACTGATTTACTTCTGGGAATCTGAAATTTGGGTATGTTGCCTATGTAACTCATTGTAAAAATCCTTAGATTCTTAGGCTTAGATAAATTTCCCTGATAGGCAGTATTTCATTTGTGTTGTCACAATTGCATGTTGGAAGAATTTACTCTTCTCTGTGTGACTCCATGGAATGAGGGCTCTGGGAAGCTTATATGTGGTTTCTTCTGAACTTGATGACACATGATAAACATAGAGGTACTTTATAATACAGCAGTTTCACTACTAGGTTTATTCATAAAAGAAAAGACAATGTACACATATACAAAAACTTGTCCATAAGTGTTCACGGCAGCATTATTCGTAAGAGTCAAAAACGTAGAAACAACCCAAATTTCCATCATCTGACAAATGGATAAACAAAATGCAATGTATTTATATGATGAAATATCATTAACAATAAAAATGAAAACATTACTTATAAATGATACATCATGAATGAAACTTAAAACCACTATACTAAGTGAAAGAAATCAGTTACAAGATAATTTATTTGTGATTTCATTTATATGAACTGGCCAGAATAAACAAATTTATAGAGACAAAGTGGTTGCCTAGGGCTGGGGTGGAAAGCAAGAGAAAATGACTGTAAATGTGATTTCTTATTTTTGAGATAAACGTGTTCTAGTAGTTTGTGGTTGTTGCACCACTTTGGAAATTGACTCAAAACCAGTAAAGTGTGCACTTTAAAAGAGTAAATTTCATGGTATGCAAATTACATCTCAATAAAGCTGCTAAAATTTATCCCAAGTGAAATATATTTGTACAGTCTAACTCAAGTATGTACAAAAATTCAGTTTGTTGGTAATAAGATAAATTATTCAAAGACCATTCAGCAGAGAGAAACAATACTGATTATTGGAACAGAGAATTTTATATAAAGAATTAACATTTAAAGTTGTTAATGAAGTAAGTGAATATGTAAAAAAGAACTCTAAAGTGTCTCAGAGGTAGTAAATGCAGAAAGCAAATATCAACTCTAAAATTGTGGAGCAAAGAGAAGAGGTAGAATTATCATAATTTAGAAAATTAGAGGAGGGTCCCAAGGCAGCTGAAACAGACCTCTGATGAAAGAATGTTGCCTACCTTGGGCTTTTGTCTCTGAAGTGGATGTGAGGGGAATGAGAAACCTGATTCTGCAAGTGTTGAAGAATCTGCAACAGGATTCAACAGTTGCTATGGAATGAAATAGCTATGCTAAGGTGATGCTTACAGGAACACAAAATAGGAAGACAGACTCTCTTTTTTTATACTCCAGCCTTGCAGTTTATTTCAAGTGCCCTTGTAGGTGAAGCATTAACAAATACCAGCTGGCAAAACAGAAATGTGATTTGAAGAATTCCAGGTTCAGCATTACTAAACTGATTACAGTCGAATGGGTTTGGAGTTGAAGACATTAGCTTAATAACTGAGGCATAGGCTATCACACTAACTTAATAATTAAAGGCACAACTGTGATTCATTCCAAAAATTGAAAGCTATGGGTTTAAATTTGCTAATAATTTCACTTGTCTAATATAGTGTAGATAGAAATGGATTTCATTTCCTGATATTGTCTAAACTTGCTGTTGTTGCATTTTTCTTAATTTACATGGGTGGCCTTCTGCACACAGGCTAATTATTTGCTTAAGTTCCACTAAAAATCATGATAAAGTCTTGTACTTTTGAGTAATTCATATGGCCTGCATTTGTTTTATATGCTTTATTTAATTCATGATTTTGCTATCTATTCATAAAGCCACAAATCAAATTACAATAAAAAATAGCTTGAAGTTGTAGAATAATTTTGCCAGAGATCATAAACTGCATGCTCTTAGTAAACATTTTTGAATGTAAATCACCTAGTTACCTGTGTTCTACTTATTCTGCTTGTCTATAGAGTACGTTTGGAAACATTGGATGATTTTTAAATTTTTCCGTGTGTGAAGTGTTTGCTTAGCTCAACAGAAAGATTTTTTTAAAGGAGGAAATTCATGAATTTTAAATTGAGAGTTTCTGTCAATGTTTTTTCCTCTTCATATCAGTACAGAGAAAGCTGGTAAGATGGACTAGTTAATGAACCTTTTTCCACAAGCTGCAGAAGGATAATAAGATTCTTGTTTAAGATGAAAGAAACATAATATATTCAGAATGTAACTTTAATATTTGAACAAATAGAAAAATATGTACAATAAACATTTGGTTTTATAGAGGGAATTGTGTCCACCACCAAAATTAATAATTGAAGACCTAATCCCAATATGACTATAGGTAGAGAAAGGACCTTTCAAGAGGTAATTAATGTTAAATGAGGTCATAAGAATGCAGCCCTGTTTTTTTAATGATGGCCATTCTAACTGGTGTGAGATGGTATCTCATTGTGGTTTTGATTTGCATTTCTCTGATGGCCAGTGATGATGAGCATTTCTTCATGTGTTTTTTGGCTGCATAAATGTCTTCTTTTGAGAAGTGTCTGTTCATGTCCTTTGCCCACCTTTTGATGGGGTTGTTTGTTTTTTTCTTGTAAATTTGTTTGAGTTCATTGTAGATTCTGGATATTAGCCCTTTGTCAGATGAGTAGGTTGCAAAAATTTTCTCCCATTCTGTAGGTTGCCTGTTCACTCTGATGGTAGTTTCTTTTGCTGTGCAGAAGCTCTTTAGTTTAATTAGATCCCACAGGTGCTGGAGAGGATGTGGAGAAATAGGAACACTTTTACACTGTTGGTGGGACTGTAAACTAGTTCAACCATTGTGGAAGTCAGTGTGGTGATTCCTCCGGGATCTAGAACTAAAAATACCATTTGACCCAGCCATCCCATTACTGGGTATATACCCAAAGGACTATAAATCATGCTGCTATAAAGACACATGCACACGTATGTTTATTGCAGCACTATTCACAATAGCAAAGAGTTGGAACCAACCCAAATGTCCAAAAACGATAGACTGGATTAAGAAATTGTGGCACATATACACCATGGAATACTATGCGGCCATAAAAAATGATGAGTTCGTGTCCTTTGTAGGGACATGGATGAAACTGGAAAACATCATTCTCAGTAAACTATCGCAAGGACAAAAAACCAAACACCGCATGTTCTCACTCATAGGTGGGAATTGAACAATGAGAACTCATGGACACAGGAAGGGGAACATCACATTCCAGGGACTGTTGTGGGGTGGGGGGAGGGAGGAGGGACAGCATTAGGAGATATACCTAATGCTAAATGATGAGTTAATGGGTGCAGGAAATCAACAAGGCACATGGATACATATGTAACAAACCTGCACATTGTGCACATGTACCCTAAAACCTAAAGTATAATAAAAAAAAAAAAAGGCAAGATAAAAAAAAAAAAAAAGAATGCAGCCCTAATCCAATAGGACTGGTGTCCTTATAAAAAAGAGGAAGAAATCTCAAGAATGTTCATGCACAGATAAAAGGCCATCTAAGGACACAGTGTGAAGTTGTCTTTTTGTAAGTGAAAAAGAGAGGTCTGAGTAAAAAACCAAGCCTTTTGACACCTTTTCCTTGGACTTCTAGGCTCCAGAAATATGAAAAAAAATAAATTTCTGTTGTTTAAGCCACCCAGTTTGTGGTATCTTGCTATGGCAGCCCTGGCAGATTTACACATTGTTTATTTCTTTTTCAAGAAGGCTTACAAAGAACTTTTTGACACACATTGGACAAACATACGTTAAGATCAAGTTATTAGCAGTACACTCATGCATAATGCAGGTTTTAAAAGCTAAGCCTTTACAGTTGTGGTTTACAAAAATGACTGCTCCTTAAAATTGTTTGAGACCTTTTAAAATTCTGATGACCTAGACTTCTGGTTTCCTGCATGATATGTAAGGAGCTTGGAAATTGCCACTCTTTCCTAACAAGTAAAAAGCTAAATGATCTGAAAAATCAGCATTTCTTCTTAGATCCATTAGAAAAGTGAGATCACACAGAAAACTGTTGCACCCCAAATTGGAAAGACAGACAGTGGGATACAAAAAAATTATAACTTACCAGAGCAGAAACCTCTATGGAAGCCAGTGTTGGGGTAGTAAAACCTTAACTGTACTTAATAAATTGCAGGAGGCTCAGTAGGAAAAACTTTGAGAGTTAAAACTTCCAGGGAACCTCTGTACTTTTGTGAGTTTTACCTCCTGTTTCTCTATCTAGATTTTCACAATGAATCTTGCGGAAAAATCACCCCAGGCCCTGGCACGGGGCGCAGAAACGGAACCATTTTGAAAGTCCCTACAGCATTCCTTTTATTTTAAGCAAGATCTTCCCTCAAGAGAAACTGTTTTAGCAGAATCTAACCTCTTGGAGTTTTATCAGAGCCCAATCAACCTAAAGGAATAAAAATATTGAACTTCAGCCTAGTCTGTCCTTCCACAGAGAGGAAGGGAAATACCAAACTCCAGCACCTTCCAGTCATCCTCTTTCACCTAAGGCAGGAATAAAAAATTTGAGGCATTTGTGAAGTTCACAGCCCAAGTGCACAGCCTCACTAAAAGTCTGAGACTTAATCATGAGACCATAAAATGCTTCCCTCCACTCATACCTTACCACAAAATTAATAAAGTCCTATTTACTGGAGTTTCTTTCACCAGTACATTATGTCTAGCTTTCAAAAACAATTATGAAGCATACTAAAAGACAAAAAAAACCCAGTTTGAAAAGACACAGCAATCAACAGAATCAGACTCAGATATGGTAATGATGTTTAAATAATTAGACTGTGAATCAAAAACAACTATGATTAACATGCTAATGGTTCTAATGCAAAAAGTAGACTACATGCAAAAAAAGAGGGTAATGTAGGTAGAGAGATGAAAATTTTAAGAAAGCATAAAAAATTCTAGAGAGCAGAAGCACTGTAAAAAATAAAGGATGCCTTTGATAGGCTTAGAGTAGATTGGATGGAGCTGAGGGAAGCATCTCTGAGCTCGGGGATATCTCAATGGAATTTTTTTTTTTTTTTGAGACAGAGTCTTGCTCTGTCACCCAGGCTGGAGTGCAGTGGCATGATCTCGGCTCACTGGGTTCAAGCAATTCTCCTGCCTCAGTCTCCTGAGTAGCTGGGATTACAGAAGCGCGCCACCATGCCCGGCTGATTTTTTTATTTTTTTTTTTTGGTATTTTTAGTAGAGACGGGGTTTCGCCATTCTGGCCAGGCTGGTGGGGTTTCACCATGCTAGACAGGCTGGTATTGAACTCCTGACCTCGTAATCCGCCCACCTCGGTGTCCCAAAGTGCTAGTATTACAGGTGTGAGCCACTGTGCCCAGCCTCAATAGAAATCTTAAAACATAAAAATCAAGGAAAAAACTTTGCATAAAAAGCAGAATAGACTATCCAAAAACTGTGAAACAACTACAAAAGGTATAACATATGCGTAACACAAATACCATAAGGACAAGAAACAGATAAAGGAACTGAAGCAATATTTAAGGCAATAATGATGGTGCCTTTTCCCAAAATTAATGTTGGACACAAAACCATAGATCTTGGGAGTTCAGAAAACAACAAGCAGGATAAATAAAACAAAAAATACTAAATGTAAGCATATTGTGATTAAACTACAGAAAAGCAAAGATAAAGGCAAAGTATTGCAAGAAGCCAGAATTTAAAAAAATAATAATAATAATAAATAAAAAAATAAAAAACACCTTTCTTACAGAGGAGCAAAAGTGAAGCAGAATTAAAGACATTATTAGACATATAGAAATTGAGCAGACTTGTGGCCAGTAATCTTGCCTAACCAGAAATGTAAAAAGAAGTTTTTCAGAGAAAAAAAATATAACATATGTTAGAATCTCAGATCTACATGAAGAATGGAAGAATATTAGAGAAGGAATGAGAGAAGATAAAATAAAATCTTTTCTTTTTGTCATGCTTAATTGATCTAACAGATAATGGTTTGTTCAACATAATAACAACCGTGTACATGATGATTGTAGCTTATGTTTGAAATAAATGACAGTGGTGTATATATAAGGGATAGGAAAGAGGAATTATAAATATTTTGTCATTATAAAATACATGCACCCCCTGTGAAGTAGTATACTGTTATTTAAAAGTGAACTTAAGGCCGGGAGTGGTGGCTCACGCCTGTAATCCCAGCACTTTGGGAGGCCGAGGCGGGTGGATCACAAGATCAGGAGTTCAAGACCAGCCTGGCCAACATGGCAGAACCCCGTCTCTACTAAAAGTACAAAAATTAGCCAGTTGTGGTGGCAGGAGCCTGTAAATCCCAGCTACTCAGGAGGCTGAGGCGAGAGAGTCTGTTTAACCCGGGAGACGGAGGTTGCAGTGAGCCAAGACTGTTCCACTGCACTGCAGCCTGGGGGACAAGAGAGAGACTCCATCTCAAATAAAATAAAATAAAAATAAAAGTGAATTTAAATTAGTAGTAAGTTTATCTTTAAAATCCTAGAACAACCAATATAAAAAGTTAAAAAAAATCATTTTAACTGATATGCTAAGACACAAAGAAAATGAAATTATACAAAATAAAAACACAAAAGGCAAAAAAGGGAAAGAAAATAATAGTAACAAAAAACATGAGTAACAAATAGAAAATAATAGTAGACATGTTAGATATTAATCCAAGTATATCAATAATCATTTTGAATATCAGTGGCCTAAATGTATCAATTAAAAAACAGAGATTATCAGACCCAACTTTATATTGTCTACAAAAGTCTAATCAAAATATAAATACACATATTGATTAAAAGTAAATGGAAAAAATACATAGCATTCTAATGCTATCAAAAGAAAATGAAAATGGCTATATTAATTTCAGAGAGATCAGGCTTCAGAGCAAAGAATGTTATCAGTGATAAAGTGAGGTACTATATAGGATAAAATGTGACTTCTCCAAAAAGACATAACAATCTTCATTGTGAATGTGCCTAAAAACAGAACATCATAATGTGTGAGGCAAAAACTGATAGAACTTGTACGGATAAATGGATGAATCCACTATTATATGTAGAGATTTTTAAACGTCTTTATCAGTAAAGGACAGCTAAAGCAGGCAGAAAATTAGTAAGAATGTATTTGACCTCAACAGCAACATTAATCAATGGGATATAATGTACATCTATAGACTGGTTCACACAACAGCAAGAACACAACAGTCTTTTAAAGCTCCGGTGGAACATTTACCAAGGTAGACTGCATTCTGGGGAATAAAACATACTTTAATAAATTTAAAATAAAATAAGTCACACAATACCTACTTCCAGACAAAATATAAATAAAGTAGAAATCAATAACTGAAAGATAGCTGGAAAATTCCAAAATATTAGGACACAGTCTGTATTAGTCAGGGTTCTCTAGCGGGACAGAACTAACAGGATAGATAGATATATATGAAAAGTTTATGAAGTATTAACTCACATGATCACAAGGTCCCACAATAGGCTGTCTGCAAGCTGAGGAGCAAGGAGAGCCAGTCTGAGTTCCAAAACTGAAGAACTTGGAGTCTGACATTCAAGGACAGAAAGCATCCAGCATGAGAGAAAGATGTAGGCTGGGAGGCTAGGCCAGTCTAGCCTCTTCACGTTTTTCTGCCTACTTTATATTCTAGGTGTGCTGGCAGCTGATTAGATGGTGCCCACCCAGATAAAGGGTGGGTCTGTCTTCCTCAGCCCACAGGCACAAATGTTAATCTCCCTTGGCAACACCCTCACAGACATAGCCAGGATCAATACTTTGCATCCTTCAATGCAATCAAGTTGGCACTCAGTATTGACCATCACAAGTCCACTCCTTGACAACTTGAACTCATACACATCTCCTGAGATCATATATAATCTTCAAATAAAGATAATAATGTCAAAAGGATGCCTAATATAATACAACTATGCTTCCTACAACTAGAAATGCACCAATCCCTAACCCAAATGCTACTACATAAAGTTAACAATATTCAAATGCTGATGAAGTTAATAAATCTTATGTGATATAATAAAGGAAAAAAGACGTAAAATGAGGATATATTCTTAACACAAGTGTATACATGCGCAAATATGTTTTTAACAAAAGAAGGAGGAAAATTACAGTCCTCATTTCTGCAACTAGTCATGTGATCATAGCTGGTATTGGTGACTACTTTCTTCTACTGCCCATTCTGTACTCCCTTTTCCTTTAGCAAGCACCTCAGCAGGTTGTGGTTTTTTTCTTGATGGGGTGATCCAATCCTTCATTCATGAAGGATCTGGGCCATTTGTAGTCCTGCCTGGTTTGGGCTGTTGTAGTTTCCCATTGATCTGAATCACAGAGCACGGCAATACTAAGAGACACCCTAATGAATCTCCTGTATTCCATGCATACTCTTCTTTACCTCCGTTGTGGAGTAGTAGACTGATTTCATCTTGATAATCTGAGTCACCCCAGCCAATACTGTAACTCCCTTCTTAGCCTGTTGATTTAAAGGTGAGAGGAGCCCAAAGTGTTCTGGTGGAAATCTTAACTTCCTGTTTAATGGAATTGTTGTTGTGTCTCCTGGTGTCAGCGTTCTTTTCTCTGGAACTAGAACCTTTAGACCAGCAGAACCTAATGTCACGGGAACAGGAAGCAAAAATTTTGCTAGTGGATCAGTAGGTGTTATGGTGAGTGGTACCACTTCCACTTCCACCCTATGATTCCTGGATCCATGAGTCCTGGCTATGGGAGAAACAGTACCGTATACTGCATGCTGATTCAGAGCATATATGGCCTTCTGGAGAACTTTGCCATAACATGCAAAGTATTGTCACCTTGTTGGCATTGCAATTGTGACTTCGAAAGGCCATTCCACTGTTGAATCAATCCAGCTGCTTCAGGATGATGGGGAACATGGTAACCAGAAAATTCCATGAGCATGAGCCCACTGCCACACTTCTTTAGCTGTAAAGTGAGTGCCTTAGTCAGATGCAATGCTGTGTGGAATACCATGACAGTGGGTAAGTGATCCTGTGAGCCCATGAATGGTAATCTTGGAAGATGCATTGCATGTAGGATAGGCAAACTCATATCTGGAGTAACTGTCTATTCCAGTGAGGACAAATCTCTGCCCTTTCCATGATGAAAGAGGTCCAATATAATCAACCTGCCACCCGGCAGCTAGCTGATCACCCTGAGGAATGGCTCAACATTGAGGGCTCAGTGTTGGTCTCTGCTGCTGGCAAATTGGACACTGAGAAGTAGCTGTAACCAGGTCAGCCTTGGTGAGTGGAAGTCCATCTTGCTGAGCCCATGCATAACTCCATCCTTGCCACCAAGGCCACTTTTTTCATGAGCCCATTGGGCAATGACATCAGGGGCTGGGGAAAGTGGCTGAGTGGTGTCCACAGAATGAGTCATCCTATCCACTTGATTATTAAAATCATCCTCTACTGAGGTCACCCATTGGTGAGAACTCACATGGGATACAAGTATCTTCAGTTTTTGACCACTCACAGAGGTCTATCCACATATTTTTTCTCCAAATTTATTTGTCACCAATTTTCCAATCATGCTTCTTCCAAGTCCCTGATCATGCATCCAAACCATTGGCTACAGCCTATGAATCAGTATATAATTCTACATCTGGCCATATCTTCTACCAGGCACACTGCTCAAAGTTCTGCCTACTGGGAAGGTTTCCCTTCACCAGTCTCCTTCAGGGATGTCCTAGAAAGTGGCTGTAGTACTGCAGCTGTCCACTTTCGGGTGGTGCCTGCATATCCTGCAGAACCATCTGTGAAACAGGCTCTAGTCTTCTCTTCCTCTGTCAACTGATCATAGGGAACTCCCCATGAGGCCACTCTGGCAGGCTGGGGGAGAGAAGGCAGAGTGGCAGGAGTGGAGAACATCAACATTTGAGTCACCTCCTCATGTAAGCTACTTGTGCCTTCAGCACCTGATCAAGCCCAGTCACATATATGCCACTTTTATTTGATGATGGAATGCTGCTGTACCCAACCCACTTTATGGCTAGATTGGTCAGGAAGCACCCAGTTCATTGTAGGCAGTTCAGGTTGCATGGTGGCTTGATGACCCATAGTAAAACGATCAATTTCCACCAAACCCCAATAACAGGCCAAGAACTGTTTCTCAAAAGGAGAGTAGTTATGTGCAGATGATGGCAGGGCTTTTCTCCAAAATTCTAGAAGCCTCCCCTGTGATTCACCTATGGGGGCCTGCCAAGGGCTCCAAACAGCATCCCTATCTGCCACTAACACCTCAAACACCATTGGATCTGCTGGGTCATATAGCCCAAGTGGCAGAGCAGCTTGCACAGCAGCTTGAACCTGTTGCGGAGCCTTCTCCTGTGGATTCTCTGGACTCCACTAAAAACTAGCAACCTTTCAGGTCACTCGATAAATGGGCCAGAATAATACACTCAAATGAGGAATGTATTGTCTCCAAAATCCAAAGAGACCCGCTAGGCATTGTGCCTCTTTCTTGGTTGTAGAAGGGGCCAAGTGCACCAACTTATCCTTCACCTTACACCACTGGGCCCTTAGAAATTTTAGTGAGGTGAAAGGTCCCTCCCTTTTTGCCATCCTCTTGCATACACATGTCTCACCAGTAAATCCAGGGTGTTTGCTATTTCTTGCTCACTGGATCCAATAAGCATAATGTCATCAATGTAGTGAACCAGTGTGATATCTTGTGGAAGCAAAATGTGATCAACGTCTCTCTGAATAAGATTATGACACAAACCCGGAGAGTTGATATACCCCTGAGGTGGAACAGTAAAGGTATATTACTGGCCTTGCCAGCTGAAAGCAAATTGCTTCTGGTGGGCCTTATGGACACAAATGGAGAAAAAGGCATTTGCCAAGTCAATGGCCACATACCAGGTACCAGGAGGTGTGTTAATTTGCTCAAGCAATGAAACCACATTTCGTACAGCAGCTGCAATTGGAGTCACCACTTGGTTAAGCTTATGATAATTCACTGTCATTCTCCAAGATCCATCTGTCTTCTGCAAAGGCCAAATGGGAGAGTTGAATGCGGATGTGGTGAGAATCACCACCCCTGTTTCTTTCAAGTCCTTGAAGGTGGCACTAATCTCTGTAATAGCTCCAGGGATGTGATATTGTTTTTGAATTACTATTTCTCTAGGTGGAGGCCGCTCTAATGGCTTCCATTTGGCTTTTCCCACCATAATTTCCCTCTCTTTACCAGTCAGTGAGCCAATGTGGGGAATCTGCCAGATGCTAAGTATATCTATGACAATTTTGCATTCTGGCACTGGGGAAATGTTCACAAGATGAGCTCTAGTACACACTGGACCCAATGTAAGTTAGGCCTAAGCTAAAACTTCATTAATTACCTGACCTCCAAAAGCTTCCACTTTAACTGGAGGACCGCAATGATGTTTTGGGTTCCTTGGAATCAATGGCGGTTCAGAGCCAGTGTCCTGTAGTCCCCAAAATGTCTGATCATTTTTTCCCCTGTTGCACAGTTACCCTTGTAAAAGGCCTGCAGTCTTCTTGGGGAAGGATGGGAGAAAGATTAACAGCATAAACTGCCAGTAGTGTAATGAGGTCTTTCCTCAAGGGGACACAGCTTCCCCTTCATTCAAGGGGTTCAGTGTCTGTAAACTGGCTCAATTCTGGAAATTGAGGGACCATGATTCTCTGTTTTTATAATTCAAATTAGTATTCTGCCCATTAGACCTAAAAGTTTTTCCTTATACAAATTAAGTAGAAATGCAGTAGGCTTCCTATCAATTTCACTTCTAGGAAGACCATGACTAATCAGTCAATTCCAGAGCTCTACACGAGTCAGACTATGCTGATTGCCACTTTGCCTCTGCTGTCCCTTACAATAGCTATGCCCACTTTTCCTTTGATGGCTGAGTGCTGCCACTTGGCTCCTGTCACGTGAGGACCCAATTATTCCCATTGTATTTAAGTTTTGTAGTTGAGTGAATGTGGTTCCCACAGTTAGATCTGACATAAAGAGAAGAGCAGTTAAAGGGCTCTTCAAAGATGCAGGTGCTGCCATCACATATCTATTTAACAAGGCGTTGGTCAAGAATATATGTTCTGGACTCTCCTCCCTGAAAGGAGTAGGTCTAAAGTGACTAATCCACTCCACCATGCCAATCTTTTTAAGCCTTTGGATCCTTTCCTCTACATTAAACCAAGGGAGATCTGGCATTTTCAGCTCGCTCACAGTGGGCCATCTTTTAATCCGTATTTCAGCTAACCAAGCAAATAAACTACTAAACCCCCCTTTTTTTTAACTCCCTGAGTTGCAACATTAAGAAAAGAGTCCCTACTTAGTGGGCCCAGATCAACAAATGCAGTCTGATCCAACTCTATTTTCCTTCCACCATTATCCCACACCCTTAATATCCATTCCCATGCCTGTTCTCCAGGTTTCTGTTTATAAATTAGAAAACTCAAGCACACATCTCCTCATGGGTCACACTCTCAACCTCACCACTAGGGGCTCTCCAGGACTTTAGTCTAGTTATAGGTCTAGAAGCAAACATGGGTGTAGGGGGTGGCTTCTGAGGAGAATCAACATTATCTTGCCTGGCAACTGCCTCAGGGGAGGCCATCACTGTTGCCTCAGGCAGCACAGGGTTTATCTCCTCAGACAAAGGTGGAAAGGCTGATGGTAGCATAGGTTGTGGAGTGGATGTTGCCACTATACTGGGGATGGGGATGCTGTTTCTTCTGGCAAAAAAAATCAGAGTTTACAAACTCAGTGTCCCCAGCTTCATCAGAGTCCTCCCACACATCCCCATTCCAAGTTGCAGGGTCCCATTCTTTTCCAATCAATGCCCTCACTTTAACAGTAGACACCTGGCGAGTCTGTGCATTCACCTTTGATTGCATGTCAGCCACTCGCATGAAAAGAGTTTGTGTCTGTTTTTCCACAATTTCAACTTTTTTTCTTTAGGAGATAAGACTCTCACTCAGGGCAATCTTAGCAGATTTGAGGTTCAGTATCTCCTTCTGAAGCTGGGAGTTAGAATCCCTGAGTTCATCATTTTCTTTCATCATTTTGTCCATTGAACTCAGGAACAACCAACCAGATTCATTTTGTTCTTTTGTTCTCCACATATGGTCAAAGATATTATGTATAGTGTCACTAAACTATTTGCCTCTCCCAAGGAATGAATCAGGAGTGTCAAATGCATTTATTTTGCATAAGTCTCTTAACAATTCATGCCAAGGACTCTCAGTATTCTCCATACTATTAGAAGTAGAGTCGTTAGCATTTTTGGGTCTAATCATATTAAGCAGCCTACTCCAGAAACTTCAAAACCAAAGAAAGGACTCAATTTTTAATATTCTGTTCCTCTAGAACCATTCCTGGTACCAAAATCTATATTAGTCCAGGTTCTCTAGAGGAACAGAACTAACAGTATATATATATATATATATACACACACACATATATGTATACATATACATATATATTCTGTTTATATAATATATGAAGGGGAGTTTATTAACTATTATATATATAATATATGAAGGGGAGTTTATCAACTATTATATACATAATACTTGAAGGGGAATTTATCAACTATCATTATATATGAAGTTCATTAAGATATATATGAGGCAAAATTTATTAACTCACACAATCACAAGGTCCTAAAATAGGCCATCATAAAATAGGCCATCTGCAAGCTGAGGGGCAAGGAGTGCCAGTCCAAGTCCCCAAACTGAAAAACTTGGAGTCTGACGTTAGAGGGCAGGAAGCATCCAGCACCGGAGAAAGATGTATGCTGGAAGGCTAGGCCAGCCTAGCCTTTTCAAATTTTTCTGCCTGCTTTATATTCTAGGTGCACTGGCAGCCGATTAGATAGTACCCACCCAGATTAATGGTGGGACCGCCTTTCTCAGCTCACTTAATTAAATTTTAATCTCTTTTGGCAACACCCTCACAGACACACCCAGGAACAATACTTTGCATGCTTCCATCCAATCAAGTTGACACTCAGTATTAACCATCACATTTTCTTAGTCTGTTTAGGCTGCTGTAACAAAACGTATATTGACAGGTATAAAATGGAAGAATATTTCTCACAGTTTAGGATGTGGGGAAGTCCAAGACACTGGCAGATTTGGTGACTAGAAAAAGTCTATTTTTCCATAGCACGTTTTCACTGTGTTCTCAGATGATAAAAGGCAGAAATTAGCTCCCTTGGGCTTTGTTGATAAAGACCTTAATCCCATTAATAAGGAATCTGCTGACAAAACTTAATTACCTCCACAAAGGATCCATCTCCTAATACCATCACCTCTGGGGTTAGAGGTTCAACATACAAATTTCAGAGAGACTCAAAACTTCAGAACATACCAGAGAGATTAAACAGAACAATGATACATAATATTTGTACATATTTATGGAATACATGAAATATTTTGTTAAATGTATAGAATGTGAATAGTCAAGCTGGGGCATTTAGAATATTCATCCCGAATGGTATTGCCTAGGCTTTCTTCTAGGGTTTTTATGGTTTTAGGTCTAACATGTAAGTCTTTAATCCATCTTGAATTAATTTTTGTATAAGGTGTAAGGAAGGGATCCAGTTTCAGCTTTCTACATATGGCTAGCCAGTTTTCCCAGCACCATTTATTAAATAGGGAATCCTTTCCCCATTGCTTGTTTTTGTCAGGTTTGTCAAAGATTAGATAGTTGTAGATATGCGGCATTATTTCTGAGGGCTCTGTTCTGTTCCATTGATCTATGTCTCTGTTGTGGTACCAGTACCATGCTGTTGTCTAAAACACCGAAAGCAATGGCAGCAAAAGCCAAAATTGACAAATGGGATCTAATTAAACTAAAGAGCTTCTGCATAGCAAAAGAAACTACCATCAGAGTGAACAGGCAACCTACAGAATGGGAGAAAATTTTTGCAACCTACTCATCTGACAAAGGGCTAATATCCAGAATCTACAATGAACTCAAACAAATTTACGAGAAAAAAACAAACAACCCCATCAAAAAGTGGGCAAAGGACATGAACAGACACTTCTCAAAAGAAGACATTTATGCAGCCAAAAAACACATGAAAAAATGCTCATCATCACTGGCCATCAGAGAAATGCAAATCAAAACTACAGTGAGATACCATCTCACACCAGTTAGAATGGCCATCATTAAAAAGTCAGGAAAAAGCAGGTGCTGGAGAGGATGTGGAGAAATAGGAACACTTTTACACTGTTGGTGGGACTGTAAACTAGTTCAACCATTGTGGAAGTCAGTGTGGCGATTCCTCAGAGATCTAGAACTAGAAATACCATTTGACCCAGCCATCCCATTACTGGGTATATACCCAAAGGACTATAAATCATGCTGCCATAAAGACACACGCACACGTATATTTGTTGCGGCACTATTCACAATAGCAAAGAGTTGGAACCAACCCAAATGTCCAACAATGATAGACTGGATTAAGAAAATGTGGCACATATACACCATGGAATACTATGCAGCCATAAAAAATGATGAGTTCATGTCCTTTGTAGGGACATGGATGAAACTGGAAAACATCATTCTCAGTAAACTATCTCAAGGACAAAAAACCAAACACCGCATGTTCTCACTCATAGGTGGGAATTGAACAATGAGAACTCATGGACACAGGAAGGGGAACATCACACTCCAGGGACTGTTTTGGGTTGGAGGGAGGGGGAAGGGACAGCATTAGGAGATATACCTAATGCTAAATGACGAGTTAATGGGTGAAGCAAACCAACACGGCACATGGATACATATGTAACAAACCAGCACATTGTGCACATGTACCCTAAAACCTAAAGTACAATAATAAAAAATAAATAAATAAATAAATAATATTCATCCCTTCAGGTATTTATTGTCTCTGTGTGTCAGGAACATTTAGAGTTCTGTGTTCTAGCTATTTTGAAATATATAATACATTGTTGCTAATTATAATCACCCTAATTTGCTACTGAACATTGAATCATTTCTTCTATCCAACTGTATTTTTGTACCCATTAGCCAACTTCTATTCATTTCCTCCCCACACTTGCCAGCCTCAAGTATCCATCATTCTACTCTCTACTTCCATGAGATGCACTTTTATAGTTCCTCTGTCTGAGTGAAAACATGCGAAGTTCATCTTTCTGTGCTTGGTTCATTTCACATAACATAATGACCTCCAGTTTCATCCATGTTGGTGCAAATGACATTATTTCATTCTTTTGTATGATTCAATCTTATGTAAGCAAGTAAATATACCATCTCCTCTTTATCTATTCATCTGTTGGTGAAAACAGGTTAATTCTGTATCTTTGCTATTATGAATACTGCTGCAATAAACATATTGTGGGTATCTTTTATATAAATTGACTTATTCTTATTTGTATAAATATCCAATAGTGAAATTACTGGATTGTATGGTCATTTCGTTTCTAGTTGTTTGAAAACTCTTCATACTATTTATCATAGTGGCTGTACTAATTTATATTCTAAGGAACAGTCTGTAAGAGATCCTTTTTCTCTGCATCCTCGCTAGAATCTGTCACTTTTTGTCTTTTTTAATAATAACAGCCCTGAGGCAAGATAATATTTCATTACAGTTTTGATTTGCAATTTTCTAATGATTAGTGATAATAGCCAGAGAGGATTTACCTATTCCAGCAGTCAGAACATGAGTTTTGGCAAGCCTTATCACTATAAGCTCAAGTGCTTTGGTGTCTTAAAGTTGAAAGGCAATCTAGGCCACAAACACTGCAACTCCTAGGTGAGTTCTAAAGCTGAGCTGGTCTCAGAGCCAATGGGCTTGGGGGAAAATACATGTAACCTACTGAGACAACAGCTGGGGTGGATAAGAGAGTGCTTGTTTGACCTCTACCTTAAATCCAGGCTAACCAGCTCACAGATCCAAAAGAGATACCTTCCTTCTGCTTCAGGAGAGGAGAGAAAAAAAAAGCAAAGAAGACTTTGTCTTGCATCCTGGATATTAGTTCAGCCACAATGGCATAAGATACTGGGTAGAGTCATGAGTCCTGTTCCAGGTCCTGTCAGACAACATTTCTAGACACACCCAGGGTGAGAAGGAAATTTGCTGTCTAGAATGAAACGACGCAGTCATGGCAAGACCCATCGCCTGCTGACTAAAGAGACATTAGGCCTTGAATAACCTTGAATAACCAGCAGAGATACCCAGTAGTACAACCTATGGGCCTTGGGTAAGACTCTGAGATTGACCAACTTCAAGCGAGATGCAGCAAATTCCTAGCTGTGATGACTACAGTGAGAGACTCCATCAGCTTGTGTAAAGCAGAAAAAAACGTAAAGGGGACTTTGTCTTGCACCTTAAGTACAAGCTCAGCAACAGTGGGGTAGAGCACCAAGCAGGGTCTTGTGGTTCTTGATTCCAAGATTTGGCTCTTGGATGGAATTTCTGGACCAGCCCAGATCCAAAGGGGAGCCCACTACCCTGAAGGTTGAGTCCCAGGACTGGCAACATTCACCACAAGGTGACTGAAGAACACTTGGACATTAAATTAATGCCAGTGGTAGCTTAGCAGTACTTGCCATGGGCTATAGGTGACGTCGGCCATGGGGTGAGGCTCCTCTGCCTGTAAAAATAGGAGGAAAAAGTAGGAAGGACTGCATACTATGGTTTGAGTGTCAGCTCAGTCACAGTATGATAGAATATTAGGTAGATTTCTAAGGTTTTCACTCCAGTCTCAGGCCCCCAGATAGCATCTCTGTATGCACCCAGGGCCTGGGAGGAACTTGCTACCTTGAAGAAAAAACACAAGCCTATCTGGATTTTCCACCTGCTGACTGTACAGCCATAGGGCCTTGAGTTAACATAGGTGGTATCCAGGTAGTGGTTACAGATAACCTTGGATGAGACCTAGTGGTGTGTTGCCTTCGGGTCTGATCCAGTGCAGTCTCAGTCTTGGCCACCAGGGCACTTGTGTAACACCACTCTCAGCTCCAGGTGACTCAGCATAGAGAGAGAGAGAGAGACTCTGTTGATCCAGATAATTCTCCCGAATTTTGTCCAAGGCCATCAAGGTGATACCTACATGAGTCTGCAAGAACCAGAGCATTAATGTGCTTAAGGTGTACACTAATGCAGATGTGGCTTAGGTTGCAACATTCAAGTCCTTTCAAATACCTAGAAAGCCTTCTCAAGAAGTACGGGTACACATAAACCCAGACACGAAGGCTACAATCAACATCTAACTCTTCAATTCCCAGACACTAATGAATACCTACAAATATCAACATCATCCAAAAAAAAATAACCTCACCAAACAAACTAAGATACCAGGGACAAACCCTGGAGAAACAGAGATATGTGGCCTCTCAGACATAGAAGTCAAAACAGTTGTTCTGAGGAAACTAAAAAAAAAAAAAAAAAAAAATGAAAATAACACAGACAATGAATTTACATTTTTTTCAGATAAATTTAACAAAGAGATTGAAACAATTAGAAAGGATCAAGTAGAAATTCTGGAGTTAAAAATGGAATGGACATTGGAATCTCTGTTTTTTTATTTTTATTTTTTATTATACTTTAAGTTCTGGGATACAGGTGCAGAATGCACAGGCTTGTTACATAGGTATACATGTGCCATTGTAGTTTGCTGCACCATCAACCCATCATGTACAACAGGTATTTACTAATGCTATCCCTCCCCTTTCCTCCTACTTCCTTAGAGGCCCCGGTGTGTGATGTTCCCCTCCCTGTGCCCATATGTTCTCATTGTTCAACTCCCCCTTATGAGTGAGAACATGCGATGTTTGGTTTTCTGTTCCTGTGTTAGTTTGCTGAGAATGATGGTTTCTAGCTTCATCCATGTCCCTGCAAAGGACATTAACTCATTATTTTTTATGGCTGCTTAGTATTCTGTGGTGTACATGTACCACGTTTTCTTTATCCAGTCTATCATTGATGGGCATTTGGGTTGGTTCCAAGTCTTTGTTATTGTGAATAGTGCTGCAATAAACATATGTGCACATGTGTCTTGGCAACTCCCTGGACAGAGCCTCTCAGGGTAGCTGAACTGCCCTTGCTATGCTTGGACTAACAAAAAAAGCAAAGACCCTAAGTGCCCTATCTACACCTCCAATAAGCTTCAGTTGACCCATGTAGAGGAGACCAGGCCATCTCTCATAAATCACACACACCCCACACTGCTCGTCACCAGACAGGCAATCCCTAACTTGGCCACACAGCACAAGACTCTCCATCTTGGGATGATTTCACTAAGCAATTGTTATCCTGCATCTTTTTGAGTTGGAGCCCCCAGGAGACAAGCAAAATACCCTTGGCCACAACCACTACTAAGGTCCCTTCTTCTGCTGCCTCCAAGTTGAGGAAGGAACATAAACACTGACATCATCCCAGAATTGCAGTGGGCAGTTCAGGAATGCTAAGCTGTGATCTAGAGCCAGCATTCAAGGGGGAGAGAAACCCACACTTTCAGAACATTCAGTGGGAACATGGCCACAACTGTGAGAAAACGTAAGGGAGCCACACAACTGATCAAGAGTCTACCAACTGACCAATAAGCCTAAGTGCCACCTACTGGATCACATCCCAAACCTTCAACACCAAAAATACCTCACTAACATACCCACCTTCAAAACTAGAGGCAAGAAGTCAGCTTCAAATAAAGACACTGGGCAAAGCCTTGGCTCTGTGGAAACATCCAGAAAAGAAGTTGATTGACTGTACTAAATCTGCACTGCAGTTAAAGGAGCACCAACATACAGAGATGAGAAAGAACCAAGTCAAAAGCTCAAGTAAATCCCATGATCAGAGTATTGGATGTCCTCTGTGAAAGGAAATTCAATTTTGGGACCACAAACTCATTTAGCCAAAGGGAAAAGAGAAGCCGGGAACTGGATCACACAAACCTGTGTCCCCTTTTTGGTTCCTAAATAAGATGATGGCCACAAGACGAAAAGCTACATGTCTCCCCCATATTTTGCCCTCAATGAAATTCCTAGTGAGCTTCAAGATCTGTTAAGGCGCTTCTGTTAAAATTTCATCATGGCAATGAAAATTGATAGCTTATCTTTACAGGTGCAGTCATCTTTGGCCCACCAGACACAAATACGTATCTGATTGTTCCCCTGCCCCATTTTGTCTATGTTACCTCATGTAAAATGCAGATTCCCTGCATTTTCCCTTGCTGCATTTTTCTATGTCACCTTATGTACAAAAATAAAAAAAAGCACATTCACTGAACCAGACAAAGGCATGAATGACTATTTTCCCCTACCATTCTCTTACATGAAATTTGTGTACTTCTCAATATCCCGCCCTTTCCCCTTTAAATTTGGAGCCCTCAAAATCATCTTTAAAGGCATAGACCTGTCTCCTGAGTGCAGATCCTTAACTTTGGCAAATAAGCATCCTAAAATGCTTGAGACTTGTCTTGTCATTTTTCACGATTGATATCTGCTAACCACGATGAGATCCTGAGTGATGGTGACCCGGCCTGCAGCAGCTCTCCTCTCAGTGCTTGGTACTAACTTGGGAACCTTATAGCTCAAACTGATAGAATGATTTGCTGAAGTCCGGGACCTCTTTCCTCCAGGGATCTCTGATCTCCAAACATTTTTTTAGTTGGAGAGTCTGAGGTTTATTTCCTGTTAAAAAGCCTCTTTCTTGAGTTGAGAGACAGGACTAGCTGGATTTCCTAGGCCGACTAAGAATCCCTAAGCCTAGCTGGGAAGGTGACCGCATCCACCTTTAAACATGGGGCTTGCAACTTAGCTCACACCCGACCAATCAAGTAGGAAAGAGAGATCACTAAAATGCTGATTAGTCAAAAACAGGAGGCAAAGAAATAGCCAATCATCTATTGCCTGAGAGCACAACGGGAAGGACAATGATCGGGATATAAACCCAGGCATTCAAGCCGGCAATGGCTACCCTCTTTGGGTCCCCTCCCTTTGTATGGGAGCTCTGTTTTCACTCTATTAAATCTTGCAACTGCACTCTTCTGGTCCGTGTTTGTTATGGCTCAAGCTGAGCTTCCGCTTGCAGTCCACCACTGCTGTTTGCCGTCATCACAGACCCGCCGCTGACTTCCATCCCTCCAGATATGGCAGGGTGTCCACTGTGCTTCTGATCCAGGGAGGCGCCCATTGCCGCTCCTGATCAGGCTAGAGGCTTGCCATTGTTCCTGCATGGTTAAGTGCCCAGGTTTGTCCTAATCAAGCTGAACACTAGTTACTGGGTTCCATGGTTCTCTTCCATGACCCACGGCTTCTAATAGAGCTATAACACTCATCGCATGGCCCAAGATTCCATTCCTTGGAATCCGTGAGGCCAAGAACCCCAGGTCAGAGAACATGAGGCTTGCCACCATCTTGGAAGTGGCCTGCCACCTTTTTGGAAGCGGCCCACCACCATCTTGGGAGCTCTTGGAGCAAGAACCCCCGGTAGCAGAGGGAATTTCCACTTGCTTCCATCAAGAAAGGTGAGCCCATCTGCATCTGCAAAGGCAGAGAGCCATCTTAAGCTTGAGCCACCATTACTAGGTAAGAAACTGGTTTGGGATTCTGTCTTGCAAGTTCTTTAAAATGACTAAAATTAGCATTAACGACCAGCTCGTGGTAATTCCTGCTTACACTTAGAGAACTCAGAAATCATGTAATTTGTGTGACCATTGTTAGTTTTGCTTAACTGTTTTGCTGTTTGTTTCTGCCTTGTTGGTGTGTGTGTGTGTGTGTGTGTGTGTTTTGGTACTTTCCCCTATTGGATTTGACCAAATCTGAACCCTCTAGCTCATGAGTGTGGAATCTTTCACTCCAAAGAAATAAGAGCATCTTGCTCCCCTCAGCCTTTTGGGGCATTCTCAGGTGACTGAGAATCACATGAGGGTGACTGGGTGGAGCTCTCCCTAAGATGTGCAGCAGCTCTACATAGGCTTTCCCCTCAGAAGAGCATACTTAGGTTCTAATCTAAGCCAGCAGATGCATATAAGGAGCTGACCCCTCCTGCACCTTGAGCCCCTGATACAGTGCCAGGTAGCTGTGACACTGGGTGGACCAAACCGGTTCAGGGAGTAACATCCATGAAAAGCTATGTCTGCAAGCTGCATGTTTTGGGTCCGACACACGTCCTGATTTGGTCAAATCCAAAAGGGAACTCTAAATTATGGGAAACAAGGCAAGTTAGCTAAAACCCCTGCAGCCGTGGAACATAAAATTCCCCCTTTAGAAACTGTCCAGGTATATGCAAAATACTTACGGTGAATCATCATGCAAATATTTAAACAGGTGGGCCACTGTAACTAAAGCAGATTCTAAGTTACAATGTCCTAAATGGGGATTTTTTGAGCTGCCCAAATTAGTGTACTTATGAATGAGGATAGAAAGTGCAGGCACAAAAACTAAACAACCAAAATGGGAGAGCTACTTTCATTGGTATCTGGAGAGTAGCAAAAGGAGGGAAGACTGCCTCATCTCCCTTACAGAATGCCAGTAAAGAACTTAGAAATGCTAATCAAGAACTTTCTTTTATCTATCTTAAAGAAATCCTGGGGATCCCTTACTTCCCCCTTTGCACCTCCCCCACCTCCACCTACAAACCCACTCTACCCTGACCTCTCTGAACTTCCCAGACAAGATCTGCCCTTACTTATCCTGCATGTCTACCACTCACTCAACAGAAGGAAGTAGGTAGTCTTACTTCAGAGACCTACCCCCTGATGATTTTCTGACAGCCCCAGTGGTAGCCTCTCATCTGAAAGGTGTGGAAAAGGATGACCCTGCAGGGACATTTCTCATGATCACCCCATTTCAGGAACAACTAGGAATAGGTAGGGGAATCCCAGTGATTGTCCACCAAACCTGGTCAAAGGCTGAGTTGCAAGGCATAGTTAAAAAAATGTCCTGATCCCCATAAAGATCCAATTGGGTTTGCCTGAGAAAGTGAGCTCATCATCAGAACCTATGACCAATGTCATTTAGATCTTTATGAGCTAGTCCACATGTTGGTCTCAGAAGCAAAACCAAGGAATGGCTGGGAAAAGCACAGTGGCCAGACCCTATAGCGGATTTGACCCCTAAAGGACCAATAAAGTCACAACAATCAGCCCTCCAAAATCCAGAAGATAGGCACAAAGAGGCACGAAAATGAGCAACTGCTCTGTTAAATATCATTCCTTCAGTGTTGCAAATGGTTGTGGATTGGAATCAAGTCCAACAGTGCCACCAGAACCCAAGTGAATCAGTTTTAGATTATTTCACACATTTTGATAAAACTTTAAGACAATACTGTGGGATGTCAGTGGATTGCTTTGAAAAAAATTAAAATGATATATAATTAAATGCAAATTTCTTACATGGACTAGAGGATGATTTAGCCTCCCTTGTCTAATGTCACAGGACAAATTGGGCCAAGGCCAGAACTAATGAACAAGTTTACATAGCTTACCAATTATCCTGCACTATGATAAAAAGGAAAAACAGAAGATTGCCTGAGTTATGCACTTACAGCTAAAGTAAGTAACTTCTCAAACCTCTCAGCCACAGAAATATTTTAAGCTCCATTGGTTTGAGGACTCCTCCCTCCCAGTCTGTTACTACTGTAAAAGACTGGGACACCTTAAGAAGAAACTGTCTTAGGCTGAAACAAACAAACCAAAAAAGGCAGGAGAATGCAACTCAGGAAGACTAGGAATTCTTCCAGGAAGTACAGGGTTTCGTCTCTCCAAATATTGTATCCTGACAAACAAATTGGGAGAGATTAATATAATAATAAACCATAAGCTTACAACTGCCTTAATTGACACAGGTGCAACAATATCTCTGATAAATTTTGCCTTATTTATAAACCCCAATCCTCAATGTGATGAAAGAATTAACATGGTGGGTGTGTCTAATAAAACCATCTTGTGTTTTAAGTCCAAACTTGTACCTTACCATTTGTCAGGTTAAGTTCCTCCACTGCAGGCTCTAAACATGACAGGCTCAGTCAGTCCCATATGTTTCTAATATGCTCTGGGGCCCCTGTTAATCTTCTGGGCCGTGATTTCCTCAGCATCCATAATGCCCGTATCTCTTTTTCATCAAAAGGTAAACATTTTTTAGAATTAGAGCCAGAGGAGCAAAAACACCAAATTAAAAAAACATCCTGACAATGTACCACGATTTAGTACTAGTAATGTTAAAATGTCATCTTGTGACCAGGAAAACGAAATGGAAACAGAGAAGGAAATATTAGGGGAGAAGAGAGAACATTGGAATAAAGAGCAGAAAAGAGTAAAACTCTTTTTAGCGTCCTCAATCTTCCTGTAAACCCCAGAAGCAGAGCACTTGCTCAAGGATGTCCACTCCCATTTATGGTCTCAGTCAAATACAGATATAGGGAAAATATTCTCAGCCACTCCAATTAAGGTAGAGATAAACTCAAGGAAACCCCTACCCAACCTTAAACAATATCCTCTACAACAGGGAGCCATAACTGGAATTGCCCCTATCATGTAAGATTTTCTGAAAAAGGGACTCATTTTTCCCTGCACGCATGCCTGCAACAGCCCTATATTCCCTTCCCAAGTGGGAGATGATGGAGATTTGCGCAGGACTTGAGGGCAAAGAACAATATCATAGTACCCAGACACCCAGTAGTCCCCAAACCATATACATTTCTATCAGCTATACTCATTACCAGCCAGTATTTCTCAGTTGTGGATCTCTGCAGTGCCTCCTTTAGTATTCCTGTAGATCCGGACAGTCAATATTTGCTTCCATTTACTTGGAAAGAATGGCAACATATGTGGACTATAATGCCCCAAGGGTATACAGTAAGTTCCAGTTACTTCTCCCAAATATTAAAAGCTAATTTAAAGGATTTAAATTTTCCCCAGAGCTCAACACTCATCCAGTATGTAGATGACCTTCTCCTTTGTTCAAACACACTCTGTTCCTCTCAGGAAGATAGTCTATATTTACTCAAATGGCCACCAAGGGATACAAAGTGTCTAAAGACAAACTTCAGCTATAGTTACTGCAAGTTAAGTATTTGGGGCATATTATCTTGGTCAAAGGACTGAGTATTAACCCTGACAGAGTGAGAGGAATTTTAGCTTTTTCAATGATTATCACTAAGGAACAAGTTAGAGCATTTTTGGGCCTGGCAGGCTACTGTAGAAACTGGATACGAAATTTCTCCCTTATGGCTTAACCTCTGTATGCATACCTAAAAAACATGCAATCTGATCCCATCATGTGGACTCCAGAAGGACAATCAGCTGTACAACAAATAAAGGAAATTCTAACTAATGGCCCATCCTTAGGTCACCCAAACTACAAATTGCCTTTCTCCATTTTTGTACACAAAATTGGAGATACTGCATCAGGGGTACTGACCCAGAAACATGGTGATCATCAGAGACCTATAGGCTATTATAGCCAACAGCTGGACTTCAGGGCTGCATCTCGAGGGCTGCTTCCTTGTGTGAGAGAAATAGCAGTCATGGCCCTTTAATACAAGTCTGTTGAAGAAATCATTATGGGTTCCCCCTTACAATTTTGTGCCACATTCTCGAGACCCTTCTAAACTCTCATCATAGTCAACATCTGTCTGTCAACTGGCAGGCCTCTTATAAAATTTTGCTTTTATCATCTGTCAATATTACTATTTCCCACTGTAATAATCTTAATCCAGCCACTCTCTTGCTGGGCCCTTCGACAAATCCATTTATGATTATGTCCTGATGACTGACTGACTTCTCACCCCCGGGACAGTCCTACAAGAGATGCCACTGGATAATGATGAAATTGAATGGTATACAGATTGGTCTTATTTAAGAGGAGAAGATGGAAATTTTAGAGCAGGATATGCTGTGGTGTCCTTACTAGAGGTAATTGAAGCCAGTTCTCTTCCCCAAGCCAGATCAGCTCAAGTGGCTGAATTGATTGCCGTGACCCAAACTTGTCAATTGGCAAAATACAAAGTTGCAAACATATACACTAACGGCTGCCATGCTTTTGGGGTGCTCATGACTTTGGGATGCTATGGAAGGAGAGAGGATACTTAACCTCCTCAGGGCAGCCCATAAAAATGGACAAGTATCAGAGCTGTCAGAAGCTCTTCTAAAACCAAAACATTTGGCAATTATAAAAATCCCAAATCACTCAAAATTAGACACCACAGAAAGTCAGGGTAACAAATTGGCTGATGCCACAGCTAAAAGAGCAGCATTTGAGCCATGAGCTCCAATCTGGGAAATGGCCGTAAAACCTGAAACACTTAAAAACATGTTGAAAGAAACCCAGAGCATAGCTCCTACGAAAGAGAAATCTACCTGGAAATAGGCAGGGGGATAATTGTCTCCCAAAACTGAAATATGGTGTAGGCCGAATAATAAACCCATTAGTCCAATGGGATGTTAGGTGCCCCTTATGGAATATGTTCATGATCTAACCCATTGGAATCCAGATGGAATGACACCCCGGTGTAAACAATATTACTGGAAACCATCCTTCACAGTGGCACAAAAGTTTACATTCAATGTGTTATTTGTCCCAAACATAAACCAGGAAATCCCATCCATGGGGCCCAGGGTCATTTTCCCCTTCTGGCTGGACCTTTTGAGATATGCCAGCTTGATTTTATCCAGCTGCCATAATCGCAGTGTTACAATATGTTTTAATAAAGGTCTGCATGCTTTCCCATTGGGTTGAAGCTTTTCCCTGCAGGCAAGCAACAGCCATGGCAGTTGGAAACATCCTACTAGAAACAATTATTCCATTGTGGGGAGTCCCTTGTGAACTTCACAGTGACAGGGAACTCACATTACTGGTCAGTTTATTCAAAATATTTGTAAAATTTGGCTCATATTTAAACATTTTTGTTGTGACTACAATCCCTAGTCCTCAGGCTTGGTGGAGAGGACCAATGGAATAATTAAAACACAGTTGGTTAAGTTCGCAGAGACATTTCACTTTCTCTGGCCTAAAGCACTTGCCCTAGTGCCACTTACACTCTGATCCACCCCTTTTGGAAAACATCACCTGTCCCCTTATGAAATTATAACAGGAAAGCCCATGTGTATGACAACGAAAATTAGCAATTCAAATTCTCTCAAGGGAAACATATTGCAGTATTGTAAAGGACTCATTTATCATCATAGAAAAAGCCAAAATTTGGTAAATAATTTTTCTCAGTGTGCTCCCTGAAGATAAGGTGCCTGGTCATGATCTGAAACCTGGAGATTTTGTTTATTGGAAGGGATATCTAATAAAGGATTCCCTCCAACCCCGATAGAAGGGCCCATACCAGCTACTAATGACTAATCAATTTGCCACAAAATTAGAGGGTATAGACTCATGGATTCACATCTCTCATCTTAAAAAGGCACAACCTCCTGAGTGCACTGTAACTCCCAACAAAGACCCTCACCTCCAGTTCATTAAACATCAACTTTCAACCCAGGATTCGAAGCAGACAACAGCTGTTGTGGGCAGCTTAAACCCAAGCCATAGGACCAGACCTGTATAAAAAGGAATGCCTATGTTTATTGTACAATAACCATTACAATTATTGTCCTAGAGATACTGGCAACTGCTGTCTTGTAGAACAGGGCACTTGCCTTGTCTGATTTAACAAAACTTTAATAGCTAAAACGAATTTCATAATCTTGTTATTATTCATCCTATATCCCTACACCTTCTTGCTATGCCACCTACTGATGCTCATGAAACCTATTTCTACAATGGGTTCAGGATTACGCAGACAGATTATGAAAGGACACCTGCTGGATATGCAGACTCATCCCTCTTTCCAGTGGCTCGGGGCTATCATGGTGGGTATTCCCCTTCCAAGGTCAGGACTGGATAAAATACCAAAAATGTACTATATTACAGATATGATCTGATATTCTTAATGCTGGCATAACAAAATAAAATATTTATAATTGCCCCATTAAAAACACTTTTAAGAACAAGGGACATGGGAAAAAATTTTCAATGGAAAAGACCCGCTCATTAGCTCTCACTTTAGCATCCCCCCAACTAAAACAGAAGGTAGTAATTGCACCCAAAACAATTACTCATTTTCAAAATGAAATAATGCAAATTTGGGGCAAATTTATTTGGCTCACCCCTTCATTTGGCCAACTCAGCCCAAATGCCCCTTTGTGCTTGGAGCAAAGAAATCCCACCAAGGACCTATGGCTAAACAGTATGAGAGCTATGGGGTGGCTGCCTGGAGAATACTGTGACCACATTGTCATATTACAAGACATCAACTGGCATGCCACCGATTGGGTCCAATGACCAGGTATTTATTTGCTAGCTCCAAAGGGGACATGTTGGCTATGTGGCACCAACTTATGGCCATGGCTACCTCCAGGGTGATTAGGATGGTGTTCCCTAGGTTATGCTGGGCACAAAGATGAGTAATTCAGACCCTGACAACACCAGCAAACCTTTTCTATTTACAATCTCATTGGACACATTCAGTATTTCAATGGTATAGTCACTTAGCTCCAATCATTGTGCCAAGGATAGGTATTAAAGATGTTATATGGCATATAGAGGCCTTAATGAATTACACCTAAAAGGCCCTGAATGAATGATAGCCATATGAGTATCTTCTTGCTGAACAATGAGGTCATACTTATGAGGAAAGCTGTGCTGCAAAACTGTGTGGCTTCAGATATACTCATGGCAGCACAAGAGGGGACCTGCGCCATCACAAAAACAAAATATTATGTGTATATTCCAGATGAATTGAAGAACATAATCTGACTTATGACTGATATGAAAACCTATATCATATGTCAGACCCCAACCCTCACTTATCGATCGGTTGAGTGGTTGGTTTGAATCCTGGGGAATTTGGCAGCAGAAGCTATTGCTTATAATAGGAATAATAATAATTTGTGTTCAGTCCTGTTTCTGCTTACAGTGTTGTTATGGTATGTGCTTGCTAATAAGTCAATGTACAACGGAAAGGCCTAGGGTAATGATTGTCCACAGAATTGCTCTGATTGAGGAGGCAGTAATACAGACTGACTCGACTTCCAGGTTTGCTTTCCTTTTGTTGCTATGAATCTGGCCTAAAACTCTATATAAATATTTTTCTTCTTTTTTCTTTCATTTTTTCTTCCTTTCTCCCCCTATTTTTTTTATCTTCATGGAACATGACTTCCTAGGAATGAGCCTTCCTAGCAATGTGGGACAAGACCTCCTAGGAATGAGTCGTCTTATCAATATGGAAACTGAACTTCTAAGAATGAACTATCCTAGCAATGAGAAACCAGCCCAAATAAGGAGAAAAAAGCAACGTGAGACCAGGAACCCATATTCCTTTTAAAATGCTTTGTCAAAAACTTTTTCTTCAAAGAGGGTAATGTGAAAAAAATTGAATTTTGGGACTGCAAACTCATTTAGCCAAGGGAAAAATTCAAGCTGGAAACTGGGTCACACAAACCTGCCTTCCCCTTTTGGTTCCTAAGTAAGATGGCTACAAGATGAAAAGCCACATGCCTCCACCATATTTTGCCCACAGTGAAATTCCTAGTGAGCTTCAAGATCTTTTAAGGTGCTTCTGTTAAAATTTCACCATGGTAATACAAATTGATAGCTTGTCTTTACAGGTGCAGTCACCTTTGGCCAGCCAGACACAAATGCATATCTGTTTGTTTCCCCTGCCCCATTTTGTCTATGTTATCTTATGTTAAATGCAGATTCCCTGCATTTTTCCTCTACCACATTTGTCTGTCACCTTATGTAAAAAAAAAAAAAATTCAGATTCACTGAGACAGACAAAGGCATGAATATTTTTCTTTACCCTTCTCTTACATGAAAATTGTATACTTCTCAATATCCCACCCTTTCTCCTTTAAGTTTGGAGCCCTCAAAATCATCTTTGGAGAAAGGCATAGACCTGTCTCCTGGGTGCACATGCTTAACTTTGGCAAATAAATCTCCTAAAATGATTGAGACTTTTTTCATTATTTTTCTCGACTGACACCTCCAAACAACCACATCTGTTCTGCAATGTTCTCCAATAAGAGTTTTTCACCAGGCTGAGCTGGCTAAAATAAAAATTCCAAAAAGAGTTTTTCACCAGGCTGAGCTGGCTAAAATTCCAACCATACTGTTGCAGAATCAGGATGATCAGAGAGAGACCTTGGGGTGTATACAGGAGGATGTCTTTATTATTGAGTGCACTCAGACTCAGCAGACTCAACATCCAAAGACTGGGTGCAGAACAAAGACAGCACTTGACTTTTATACACACTTACAAAAGGGGGTGGGCTAGCTTGAAGCAGGCTTACAGTTACAGTGACGTGAAAGCAAGGATACAGAGGCATAACAATTAACTAAATTGTGACAAGTTCATAACTCAGGATTACACACGACCATTGCCAAGCAACCCAGATGTCCATTTTCTAGCTTTTGCTCTGAAGAGCTTTGCACTGGTTTATCTCATAACCTTTAGTATGGTGCCCAGCTGTAGTTCAGGCCTACTCAGGCTTCTCGTGACCTTCATTGTACTTCTTAGATAAAACAGAATACTTGAAGTTACTAGTTACAGAGAACAAGAATCTACACACCCATATGATAAAACAAAGGAAAATTTGTTTTTCTTCTCCCTATGTTGAGGGAGTGCTGGGAGTCTCCAGAGCACATTAGATAATATTATTAAGACTCTTCCTGGGTCTGGGCTGTGCTTGTTGCTGCCTGTGGGACAAGTCAGCCAAATACAGGAATGCTTATTTCTCTTTCTTCTTAATTTTATTTTTCTTTAATTTCCTGCCTCAATACTTTTGAATGGTATCATATTGATAAATGCAGCCTCTTATAGTCAACTAAATTTATTATGTGTTTTTCTTAGTTTAGAGTCAAAATAATTATGTTGCACATGACTAAATTTGATCTTCTTAGTGGCTGATAGTTTTTTGAAGACATTTTAGACTACCAATGGTGAAATGGTGGGTCATTAAACCCACTCTTTAAACATCTGTATAGTACAGCATGATCTTTGCTTGAGGTGAAATCCATAGCTCTTATAGATCCATTTTTGTAACTTCAACTTTCTTGTAGAAAGTTACTGATATCTTATACTTGTGACATATTTGTGGGAGTGAAGAGCTGTGATTGGCTTCGTGTTTATACAGCTATCCCAGTGTCTCATTCTTTGAATATTCAGTTTTGCTACTTGCAAAAATGTTGTCTCAAATTCATCGACTAAATGTAAAACAAATTCCAATAAATCCTCATTTGTGTGTCTAAATGGAACTTCAGTTTAATTTTAGTACAGATGAAGAATGTAGATTTCAGTCCTATTTCTACTGCTTTAAAAGGATTACACTTCTTGCATGTTCTTTTAAACATTATGATAGATTATTTCATTTTCCTTCTTGCAGTAGAATTATACATCTCTGACTTTTTGAACTAAAAATACATACCACTCATGATTATAACTTTCTTTAGCCAGTAAAATATGAGTGGAATTTACTGGTGTTATTTATTGCCAATGTATTAGTTTGTTCTTGCACTGCTATAAAGAACTACCTGAGACTGGATAATTTATGAAGAAAAGAGGTTTAATTGACTTGCAGTTTGGCAGGCTTAACAGGAAGGATGACTGGAGGCCTCAGAAAACTTAAAAATCATCGTGAAAAGAGAAGGGGAAGTAAGTACCTTCTTCAAATGACAGCAAGAGTGAGAGAAAGATCACAAAAGGGGAAGTGCCACTTTTAAACTGTCATGTCTCATGAGAACTCACTCACTATCAGGAGCACAACGATCAAGGGGAAAATCTGTTCCAATGATCCAGTCACCTCCCACCAGGCCCCTTCTCCAATTTGACATGAGATTTGGGCAGGGACACAAATCCAAACCATATCAGCCAGTATTGTAAGAACCAATGCATATTTCCCCATGTCTGTCTTTGCTCTGCTACAAGACAAGTAATGTACTAGAGACATGTATAGTTTTTCACCTGAATCACAAATTGAAGGCAACTTTAAGAATAGCCCTAGCCTATTGGTAATGGATGCATTACATAAGGAGTGAATCACCATAGTGGTAATCTATTGAGATTTGGGGGTTGCTTGTCACTGCATCATAGTCTTGCCTATCTTGACTAATAAAAATATATTTTGCCTTATTGCAATTGTCACCACCTTTCCCCAAGAGTCTTAGCCCTTTATGTATCCCAAGTTTCCTTCTGTCAGATGCCTAGAGTTCCTATAAACTTAGGAAAATTTAAATATTCTTCAGCATCTTCAATATATCATTTTGTTGTTTATTTACAGCATAGTACATGTTTACTATAGAGTACAGTAAATCATAATTCCTATATGATACTTTTCAGTATCAAATATTGCACATACACATACCCCTTATAAATTGTTTGAAGTATTCAAACTGAGGTAATTGGTGGTATTTTAAATACCTGGTATTATGCAAAAATAATTGGTGTATAGTTATACTGTAGTCTGAGAAATTTGTAATATTATTTGGAGAAATTGGTTGATATTTTATGATGGTCTGGAGTTAATTATTAACTTATATTTAAATTAATCGTATTTTCTGGTTTTCACTATTGAATACAATCAGAAATGCTTTACAGTTCTTTACAAGGGATGCCTCTATTTTAAATTTATATCTGACAAGACATGCAAGTCAAGAATATAAGAAGTGTGAACGAAACAGAATTAAATCATGATTGACAACTTTTGGTTCCCGAAACTAGGTGAAATATGCTTCATATAGGAAGATAGGAAAGAATAGAATGAGAACTCTCGCAAGACGGGGGTCAAAAATAGTTTGCTTAAATATGCTACTTCCAAGTGAAATAGTGAGTAGGCATTTGGAGGTATGATTCTGTAACTAAGAAGGAGGTTGGGACTAGAGCTTTAAATTTGAAGGTCATCATATTGTGACTGATATTTAATTTGAATAATATTGATAATTAGCCTTAGAACTAAAGGCAAAAGGAGTACACAAGATGAGGAATTCATGAAGAAGAGGAGGTTCCTGCAAAGGAGACTGATACAAGTTTACCAGTGAGGAAGAAGAAAAAGCAGGAAATATGGTGTTTTAAAGCAAGTTTTTCTGGAGGCAGACAATGACGTTTTGTTTGGGATTTAAGAGGTTTATTTTGGATTGACACCTGTGCAAGGAAAAATAAGGGAATAGGAGTCATATATATATGACTGATTATTGTGGCTCAAATATACAACCCTTGCTTAGCAAGTGAGTGTGAGCAGCTTTGATAAGTGCTTAACAATCAGTTAAGCTAAGTAAAGACACAACAACTCGGTGGCACATTATTTCTGAAATTATCAGGTATGATCTTCCAGAAAACAAGAAAACAAGCTACTTTAAGAAGGAAGTAAACTTCTCTTACTGGCAATATGGAATTCTAGATATTCTAAGAATCCACTTTGATTAAAGGAAAACTAGAAATATGATAAACTATAGAAAACATACTTTTAAGTGCATAATTGAACTAAAAAACAAGGGACATCCACGAGAGCAAAGAGGAAACACAAAACCTCAGAGGCACAAGTAAAATGGAAGGCATCACTACTCTAATTGCATTGTGAATCTCTGTAACCTAGAAATTTGTGTTTTAATGCTTTATTAGGGATTATATAAATAGACCTCTTACCACACATTTGAGGGTGCTGTAGTTTAGTCATCTATATAAAATTTATATAAAGGAGGACATATATTCTGTGAAGTGGTGGAATAGGAAACATAAACTAAGGAGACACCTATCATGACTTGGACTCTGAGGAAAAATTAAAGTCTTAAAACCAGATCATGTTTTTTTCATAAGGATTTGTGTTTTCAAATTTATCTTTGGGCATGGTCTGAGAAATCTCAAAAAGAGAAGCTAACGCCGTGACAGGCAGCTATAAGAAGGATCATCAGAGTAAACCAAAGATAAAAGAAGGGAAATAGTAGAGAGCAAACATCGATGTAATAGAAAGCAATCATATAAGAGAAAGAACTTTCTCTTCTGATCAAGATGAACTAACAGTGACTGAATTTACTCTCCTGCCTGGAAACTAGAACCCAGCAGGAAATACATAAAAAAACACAAACCATGACACTGAATATCAGGCAACAGTGTGCAGTAATCTCTGAGAAAGAAAAATAATAGTAAGTTGAATCCTATTATCGCTCCAATTTACTGCCTGGAAAAAAATCCAGGACACAACACAGGAATGGGAAAGCAAAACAGAGTCTAGCAACTTTATGAGTTGAGGAAACATTGTTGGGGGTCCAGAGACTCCAAGGCAGCTGGAGTTAATAAAAAACAGTGCTACAAAAAATGGCCTGCATAGCAGCCTTCAGAAATAGTGCAAAAGTTCTCCTTTGGATCTTCATTACACTTCTCAAAAAAAGATATACAAATGGCCAAGAAACAGAAAAAAAAAGCCAAACACCACTAATAATCAGGAAAATGCAAATTGAAACTACGATGAGATGGCAACTTACCCCAGCCACAATGCCTATTATTAAAAAATCAAAAAACAATCGACATCAGTATGGATATGATAAAAAGGGAATGCTTATACACTGCTGGTAGAAATGTAATTTAGTACAACCTGTATGGAAAAAAGTATGGAGACTTCTCAGAGAACTACAAGTAGATCTGTCATTCGATCCAGCAATCCCATTATTACTGGTTAACTGCCCAAAGAAAAATAAGTCACTATATCAAAAAGACACTTGCATGCATATGTTTATCACAGCACAATTCACAAGTGCAAAGATATGGAACCAACCTTTGTGCCCATCAACTGAGGAGTGAATAAATAAAATGTAGTATACTTTTCCATGGAATACTACTCAGCCATAAAAAATGAAATAATGTATTTTATAGCAAGTTGGATGGAGCTGGAGCCCCTTGTTCTAAGTGAAGTAATTTAGGAATGAAAAACTTAATACTGTATGTTCTCACTTATCAGCAGGATCTAAGCTAAGGGTAGGCAAAAACATACACAGCAGTGTAATGAACATTGAAGACTCAGAAGAGGAAAAAGTGGGAGGTTGGTGGGAAATAAAAACTACATATTGGTTACAATGTACACTATCTGGGTGATTGGTACACCAAAATTTCAGACTTCACCACTATACAATTCATCCATGTAACCAAAAACCCTCTGTATCCCAAAAGCTATTGAAATAAAAATATAGACATACAAAAATGTTTAAAAGAATGCACAGACTCTCATTGCTCTTGCTTAAAGTTTAGTTGTTTTTCTTAGTAGATACTTCTAAATCTATTTGTATATTTAATTTCCAGAGCCCTATAACATTTGATTTGACAATTTTATTAAGTTTTATAATTGCTTTCATGGAAAGGATCTGTCAATCTCTTTACTCTCCCTTGTCTGGATGTCTCACTCTATCTTGTCATTTATTTTTTATTTTCTATATACAAATATAAAACATAGACTTCTGTGTTTGTGATTGGTGAGAGAAAATAATTTGCAATTTATCTATTTTCTATCTTCTTAATTCTTCATGGTTATGGCAACTAAAGCCAACAAATCAGCTTTTAAAAATTGTTGACCTATGGATCCAAGTAAACTCACTTTTGCTTTTGGAATAGCATTGGAAAAACAATCCATGGCCTCATCAACTGTTTTTCTTGCTTTCCTTCTATTTGTTCTATTTGTTTCTGTATTCAGATGTATCTTGTACATCAGATTCATTTCTCTATTATTTTTAAAATCTGCCTCTTGGAGCCCTGGGTCCCATAGGAAGTACCTCAAAGGTGACCATTTTACATTACTTACTCTGCAATGGTGAGCAGTTAGATTACTGATCCTCACCCTTCTAATCAGAATAACTGTCTCTGTATGTTTTATGTGCTAAGTTTCCACATATAATTTTGTTAAAAGAAACAAAGAAACATTAAAAATGTTGCCTTAAATATACTCATGGTTGGCAAGGTGCAGTGGCTCACGCCTGTAATTCTAGCACTTCGTGAGGCCGAGGTGGAAGATCACTTGAGGTCAAGAGTTCAAAACCAGCTTGGCTAACATGGTGAAACTCGGTCTCTACTAAAAATACAAAAAATTAGCAGGGTGTGGTGGTGGACACCTGCAATCCCAGCTACTCGGGAGGCTGAGGCAGGAGAATCGCTTGAACCTGGGAGGCGGAGGTTGCAGGAACCGAGATGGTGCCACTGTACTCCAGCCTGAGTGACAGAGTGAGACTCTGTCTAAAATAAATAAAACAAACAAACAAACAAACAAATTGATGGTTTATTTAATTGTTGAGAGTGCCATATGCATATAACTCCTATTATTGCTCCTGAACCTAAATAACTGTTCCTAGTAAATTCAAGCAGAAATCTAAAAGGGAAAAATAAAGGCAGTTTTTCCTGCCTCATCTCATTAAATAAAATTTGTTGCAAACAAAATGAATGCTTTGTGGCTGGTAAGTTCTTAAAGATAAACAGGAAGTGAGATTTAATTAAACTAAAGACCTCTGCACAGCAAAAGGAACTATGATTAGAGTGAACAGACAACCTACAAAACAGGAGAAAATTTTTGCAATCTATCCATCTGACAAAGGTCTAATATCCAGAGACTACAAGGAACTTAAACAAATTTACAAGAAATAAACAAATAACCCCATTAAAAACTGGGCAAAGAACATGAACAGACACTTCTCAAAAGAAGACATTTATGTGACCAAGAAACATGAAAAAAAGCTCAACATCACTGATCATTAGATAAATGCAAATCAAATCCACGACGAGATACCATCTCATGCCAGTCAGAATGGTGACTATTAAAAATCAAGAAACAACAGATGCTGGTGAGGTTGCATAGAAAAAGGAACGCTTTTATGCTGTTGGTAAAAGTGTAAATTAATTCAACCATTGTGGAAGACAGTGTGTTAATTCATCAAACATCTAGAAGCAGAAATACCATTTGACACAGCAATCTCATTACTGGGTATATACCCAAAGGAATATAAATCATTCCATTATAAAGACACATGAATGCATATATTCATTTCAGCACTACTCACAATAGCAAAGACATGGAATCAATCCAAATGCCCATCAATGATAGACTGGATAAAGAAAATGAAGTACATATGCACCAGGAATACTATGCAGCCATAAAAAAGATTGAGATCATGTTCTTTGTAGGGACATGGATGGAGCTGGAAGCCATTAACCTTAGCAAACTAATGCAGGAACAGAAAACCAAACACTGCATGTTCTCACTTATAAGTGGGAGCTGAACAATGAGAACACATGGAAACAGGGTGGAGAAGGAACAACACACACTGAGGCCTGTCTGTAGGGGCGTGGGAAGGGAAAGCATCAGGAAGAATAGCTAATGGATGCCTGGTGTAATACCTGGGTGATGGGTTTTTCTGTGCAGCAAACAACCATGGCACACGTTTATCTATGTAACAAAACTACACATCCTGTACATGTACCCTGGAACTTAAATAAAAGTTGAAGAAAAATAATAATAATAAAAGAAGAAAAATGTGAGGCTTTATAAGGTTATCCTTTTGAAAACTGATTTTAAAATTACTGAAAATCAAATTTTACCTATGTCAGAATAATCAATAGCATTTTGGCCTTGATTTGGTTCACTAATCCATCATGCATTGTTTTGAATAAAAATGAATTAAACGTGCATGATTAAATTATATGACATGGTTTAAATAAGATGAAAGAATACGAAAAATGCCTTTTAGGTAAATAATAGAAAATCACAAGATTATAATTTTATATATACTATATATTAAGAATAAAAATATGTATTGTATATTTAATTTTATATATACTATATATGAAGGATAAAACATCATAAAATGTTTTATGGAATCTTTAGTGATCTCTAATGTAGCGTATGTGCTAGTCTTGACTTAGTTATTTTTAAGGTAAATATCATTTTATGTTTTTATTTGGAGTATGTTAGTAAGCTTGCACAAGATGAAAAATAAAAGTACATTTAAACTTTGACTAACCTAAATTCATAATCACGGTGGAGGTTCTTAAAGTTAAAATAGTGGTTTATCAAAGATTATGAAGAAAAGCCACTTTTTTTGTTTGCCCTTTTTCAAATCTAAGATGTGTTAAAAACATCTCTGAGAACATTTTTTTTAAACACTCAACTTCCTTGAAGGTAAAATATTGCACTGCTGGGTTTTCATCCTGAGTATTACTTTGAATTGTTCAGAACTAGATGTATGTGATAATTAAGGTTTCTACTTTTTAAGTGTCATGGTTATCTAAGAAAATGGTAGTTTATTTTTTTTTAAATGGTGATTTAAGGAAAATAGGGATGACCACATATAATGGTAGCTCATTTCTTTTACTTTAGAGAAGTTGTTCTCAAATTTTATTACATAAAGGAATCATAAGACATGCTCATTAAAAATACAGTTTTCTAAAGTTTTCCATTGCAGGTTTCTAATGAGAGTTTGAGTCCCAGAAACTTGCAATTTTTGAAAAGCACCTTAGAAATTTATATATGCATGGTCATCTAACCCCATTCTTTTTTTAAAAGATGGGGAATTGCCATGCTGCCCAGGCTGGTCTTGAACTCCTGGCCTCAAGAAATCCTTCCACCTCAGCTTCCCAAGTTTCTGGAATTGCACGTGTGAACCATGGTGCCTGTCTCTCCAACTCTATTTTGAGAACCACTGATTTCAAAACAATTGAAAATATTTTCTCAGACTGCTAATACAAAGTAATATTGCCTCTTTATTTTGAGAACCACTGATTTCAAAACAATTGAAAATATTTTCTCAGACTGCTAATACAAAGTAATATTGCCTTTCATTATGTATCAGTGGAAGAAATTTGATTCATTTCATGGGTTGTCTGGAGTCTGATTTGAGTCAACAATTTCATTTCAAAATATTTATTGAGTGCCTACCATGTGACAGGCAAATTTCTAGGGTTGGAAATAGAGCAATGCAGGGTTTCATTTTAGTGGAGCAATAAAGACATAACAAATATGCAGATTTTATAATATGTTATAAGACATTAAAGGATATGAAGTAATAAAAGAAGGACGGAGTATAAAAAATGTTTAGGTAGATTTAAAAATGTAATGAGAGTCATTCAAGAAGGTCTTGTTGAGGTGAATTTTAAACAAAGACTTGAAAGAGAAAATATATTGAGCCATGTTGATAGCTTGTGGAAATTTATTCCAGGCAGAGGGAATAAAAAGAACAAAAACTAGGAGTCAAGATGTCTCTTGGCATACTGTAGGAATAGCAAACTTGCTTGTGTGAACAAGTGAACAAAGGCAAATAGCATGAACAAGAGGGAAAGGATTTAAGATGAGGTCGGAAGGTTATGAGCTTAAAAAGTTGGAAGGTGATGTAAGGTCTTGTAGGTCCCTGCAAGGACACTGTCTTTTACTTGAAATCAGATGTGACATCATTAATAGGTTTTGAGCAGGGAAGTGATTTGACATGATTTGCTATACTTTATCAAGGTCCCTCTAACTGCTGTTTTGAGAATACATTAAATGTGTGGGAGGGGAATGGGTGGAAGCAAGGAGATGAGCTACATCATGGTAAAACCTCCAGACTTTGGAAGGCTGTGGTGGCATTAGTATTAATATCATGAATTCCAGTCCATCTTGTAGTTGCAATTCAAATTCATTGACGAAGCTAAAATTCAAAGTAAGAAATTGCTGAGAATAAGTATGTTAGAAAGCATACTTACTGTCTTCAGCTATATGAAAAAATCTTAAAATAACACCCTAAATAAACCTAATTCTGAAACACCAAACCGCTGGCATACTGCACTGTTCTGCAAAGAGAATACGAAATGATAGACAATTCTACTAATTGCCACTGAAACGTACCTTTATGTTACAGGACTACAATCTCAACCTAAATTTGACAGGTGTATGCCATGAAAGACTGCTATTATGATCAAAAGGTTAATAACATTTCAGCAACATCATAAATTCTCAGGATTATGTAGTTCAGCATCTGGTCCTGCAAAGATGATGTCAGTCTCAAAACCACTACAGTGTGGAAATGACTTCATTGAGCAATACAGATGGATTCATTCTAGTATTGTAAAGTCAACATAGCTGAACACCAGCTACATCACAGTATACATTACGGTAGTCTGGATCAAGTTGTGATGAAGTAATTTCCCTTAAGTTTAGTACTTAGAAAACTCATAGGGTGATCTCCTTGGCCTTGATTTGAGAGCAGCCTTCCATTCACCTACTACTAAGTAAATTGGCTTTTATCGGTTGCACATGGATACGTATAATTTGGAAGAATTTCAGATGAGATCCATATGGTTTGTGGCATTCTATGCTCAAACTTTTGGATGCATGAAGTGAGATTCAATTTTTTGGTACAGGTGATGGAATTAATAACAAAGAATATAACACTCAATGTGAAAACCTACAAATAAAGAGAAGCACTAGGTAGCAGTAATTTTAAAATTTTAATAATGCTTCTTTCCCCTTTGCAGTGGGGTCACACCCTTGCCAATTCATTCTTATCACTCAGATTCCAAATTCTCTAAAAACGTTAGTATAGGACACATGTTTAAAATTCCTTACTGACCAGTTAAATTCAGGGAATAAATGATACAATTAAAACTTAGTGTCATAATTAATACTGAATATCATGACTTAAAATTACACGTGACATATTCTAGGTTCTCAGAAGAGAAGCAGTTTTCCAATGTCAAGCCTAAATGAAAACATATAAACTTCAGTGGAACAAACTCATTTTTCAAGTATATTTCTTCTGTAATAGACATAAGCAGCAACATTCTCAGGTAACTCCTATACTATTTATTTGATATTTGAGACAAAATTTAATTATTTTGAATCAAAATAAATAGCATATTTTAAGTGTTTGACCATCTATGCATATTACCTTAACCATGTAAATAACACAATGCAGATGATTTGCCAACATAGAAAGATGAGAGAAAAAGACTGTACAGTGTGATACAGCGTTATTAGTTCTTGTATGTTAAAACCTTGACTTTGAACATCAGCTGTGAGAATGCAGGCATTTCTCAGAAGTCTATTTCACATATCTGTTTTTGTAATGCATGTGTTTATATGAGCATAATTGTACATAATCTAAGTTATTGAATTTTGAATTTTAAAAAATTTTTATTGCTAGTGGAAAAAAAAATCATAGTACTTTTCATTTGTTCCTACAACAGCATGAGTTACTTACTACTATTCTCCTGAGTTTTCCAATGAAAAAACAAACTCAGAGATTACTTAACTTGCCCAAGATTAAATAGTTGGTAAATCATAAAGCCAGAACACAAAATAAGGCAGATTTTCACCAGCTTGTTTTACTTAATCACTGTGTAACAGAAAACATTCATACCTTTGTGCATTATGTACCTTGCCAACATCCTTTGCATAATTATCACCCTAGCAAATAGTTTCCCTCCTCTTCAAAAAATTAAATTTTAACTTATTTTAGAGTCAAAAGTAGCATATGTAGGTGACCATGAGTATGATGTTTAATTTGCATAATATTTTAATTCTGCTAAAATTGTTTGCAAATTTCTAAATGTTGGTAGTCAACTAATTTCTATGTTCTGTTGTTTTTGTCTCTTTAATGAGAATACTAACACTCATTCCACATTTATGTTGCTAAATGGAACTCAATGCTTTTGTGAATAGTCTACCTATTTCATAGATTTATATTTCAGTTAATTTTTTAGAATTTACTTGGGCAAACAATAAATATTTAGTAAGCACTTAACAATATGCAATACATTGTGCCAGTTATAGTGTATAATACAATGACAAAAAGAGATGGAATTACTTTCTTGAAGGATATGAACGTCTAGAGGAATTTGACTTCTATAAAAACATATTTGTGATATAAAGAAGACTCCAAAATGTACTAAAATAGAGGCGCAACATGTTTTCTGTGCATTCTGAAAAGAAATATTAGATTTAGATATGCAAATAAAAAATAAATTCTATGGAAGGGATGGTATTTGGGCAGAAAGTGGAAGCACTGATAAGATTCAGAGGCAGAGCTAGGCCAAAAGAGTATTCCCTTTGGAGGGAGCAACATGAGCAAATGAATAGAATCAGTAAACATGCAAACTCTGTAGAAATTGAAGTTATCTAATCTAATTGGATCATAGTCTATGTGAGGAGGAGCAATGGAGAAATTAAATTCGGAAAGTGTTTTGGGCCTTGAATGACACCCAATGGTGCTTGGACTTTATTTTTAATCAATAAACTATTATTAAATTATTTCAGCAGAAAATGAAATGATTAAACCTGTGCTTTAGAAATTAATTATCTCCAGTTTGGTTGTCATAGTGGCTGAAATAACTGAACCTCATGTAGGTTTTTCTGCCATTAACATGAATAAATTGTATGAACCGATGTGCAATTGAGCCATTGCTTATTATTAAACTGTAATAACAGAAACACTCAGAGACAGTAAAATTGGTAGTGGTAGTTTGAAATTTTCCATGCCTTTGAAACAGAAAAATTGAAGCCTAGATGAAATTACTTTAGTTACAAAATCTACTTATACAGTATTTTACTAATGTTTGCCCATGTAACACTAACTTGCAACTTAGTGTATTTACCTGTGTACTTTTCTCTCTTAAAAGGATGTATTGCTATGATTCTGAACATAAATAGGAGAATATTTTATATTTAAACTTCACATTAAACTTTTCTAAATGGATTGATATGTATAACAATTTCATAACCACAACAACCCTATAAGGTAGACAGGCGTGATTACTTTTAGTTCAATGGTCAAAGAAATGGAGACTTGAAAGGGTTAAGGGACTTGTCAGAAGTCACTTGATTTATTACTATTAGGGTTGGAACAAAAGTCAGATCTCTTTTCTTTGAGTCCAGTGCTTTTGCTATTGCACAAAAATGCTGCTTCTTCCAGTAGAAAACCATTCAAACTTCAGTACATTTAAAGTACATAAAAACACAAACCAAGTACAAAATGTTTAATGTAACATTAAAAAATTAGTTGATGGAGTAATGCCCCCATAACTGAGATGTTTAAACATTTCATTGAAATATCTTTAGTATGTACTTTCCATAGTTCATTTCAGAGCATTACTTGAGGATTTAGCTGCATAATGAATGGATATTGGGCAATTTTACAGTTATCTTTATCAGATTACATAATTCTTTTCATGTGATTTATCTAAAT
This sequence comes from Nomascus leucogenys, assembly GCF_006542625.1. Classification (NCBI taxonomy): domain Eukaryota; kingdom Metazoa; phylum Chordata; class Mammalia; order Primates; family Hylobatidae; genus Nomascus; species Nomascus leucogenys. The sequence continues at coordinate 69,798,102 of NC_044406.1, read as the reverse complement.
TATCCAGACCAGCTGTCTTAATTTATCAAGGGATCTGTATAATCGTTAAATTTTCAGCTCATTTGGTGCTTTATGGACACAGTAAAAGTTGCATTTCATGTTATGCATGCAGTGAAGAAAAAAATGTACCTTTGAATAAGAAGGCTGGCAGAAATCATGTGACAATTGGTAAAAAATTTGAACAAGTGTGGTGTTCTTTCTTTTAGTGGACTGTGTCCTCATGCTCAAAATAAAGCAATCTTTGACATTTCTCTGGCAGTGGTTTCAAAGCAGGTGGTTTGACTGTGCAATGACACTCAGGAACAGCCAACAAAATTGTAAAGGAGTTGAACTTTATCTCTCTTCCTTCTTTTCTATATCCTCTACCCCTTCTCTTTCAGGGTCTTTCTCCAAGGGAACCGTTAATCTCAGGCTATTTCAATTCAAACTGGCCTTAGCAACTCATTTTTTTTCACTTGAGAAGAACTGATTGCTTTTACTCTCATAAATATTTGTTTTAAAACCAGAACCCAAAATTCTAGCCATAAGTAAAGTCATATTGCTGAGCATGGATAGGTTATTTTCTACTATAGCTCAGTTATTGCAAAGCACAGAAACTGCAGTAAATAATTGGCATAACTGATACCAAGTATACAATGGAAAATGGTGACTGCAATGTCAAAGTAAAAATTCTTGGAGTATACCATCAATTTCTATGTAATAAGACACCATCTTCCTAGTCTCATGTGAATATGCTCATGTTTTTAAATAATCTTGCATATGTCTGTTCTCTGGTGTCTATACCCAGTGGTGAAGGCAACTGGATCAATAAAAAGCAGTCGAGTTATCAAGTAAGTCATTAAACAAAATTTTCAAGGACCTGGGCTCTTGCCCTTTCGGCTGACACATGACAACAATATCTTATTCCCAGCTCTTCCCTAATCCATGGGCTTAGAATTTCTGACCGTCTTTTTATCTGTTACTCAATCATTTAAGAGCAAATTACTCATCTGGTTGTCCTGTCAAAACAATGTCTACTGGACTCTATATAGTCCCTAATGCCCTGTTTTTTCTTCCACTGCCTGTTTGGGTTATACTCTGATTCTGATTCTGCCATATCACAGAATACCTGAAGCAAATCTTGAAGAAATAAAGTGAACACTAATGAGACAAGAGACACAAGGCTATCTGCCAGTATAAATAAGTTTTCTGTGAGGGGGACACCTGGTCATGTGTGGGACATTTAGGCATTAGGCCCTCCACCAGAATAAAGAAATATCCTGTGAAAGGCACACTGTAAACATTCACAGTCATCTTCCCTGGAGTCCCATCATGGCAAGGCTAGAGTTTATCACCACCCTTGGTAGGGAGACTTCAAGACCAAATTAGAGGAAAACACAACACATAGTATAGTATAGAAGAATAGCATGATTTCAGTTTAAAATGGTTCTATACTAATCAAGAAGGTTTCCTCTATGTCAATTCAAATGTTCTATAATAAATCAAGGTTGCGTTTCAGAGTGGAGATGGGATTTATTATTTTTTGTTAAGTAATTGTCATATAGAATACATGCATATTTGTAATCACTGTTATCTATTTGCAAGCTATCTATTTATGGCACAGAATATTATTTGTGCTCAACTATATATTCACATTTCTTTCCATTATAATAAGACCTCCATTCTGGCTGTTTAGAATAAAAACTATATTTCCCAGTCTCCTTTGTAGACACATGTGGTTGTGTGATTAAGGTCTGGCAAAAATGGTTATAAGTGGAAATGGTGGATGGCAGCTTTCTTAGCATGCACATTTTATTCTTTTCTTCTTCCTTTTCCCCTTATCCTTCCTGCTGGCTAGAATGCAGGTGTAATGACTTGAGGATGGAGGCAATACAAAGTGAAGAATTAGTATAAAAGGATTCTGAATCCTTGAAAACTTCATGAGTCAAAGCTGCCTACCAGTCTTGTACCACCTAAAGTCACACTTTCACAGAAGAGAAAAATACACCTCTAACTTACTTCAGCCACTACTTTTCAAGTCTCTACTGGTCATCTTAATCCTAATTGAATTTCAATTTGATCTGTATCTTGGTCTGTATCTCATATATAATAGAACTACATAAAATTTTCCATCATGAAACAATTATCATGTTTCGCAAAACCTAAAGACTTTATTAAAAAAAACTGTTTGAACTAGCAAATTCACTGTAGTTGCAGTCTTATTAATTCTTTGTGAGTTTCCTGAGGCCTCCCCAGTTATGCAGAACTGTGAGTCAATTAAACCTCTGTTCTTTATAAATTACCTAGTCTCAGGTATTTCTTCATAACAGCATGAGAACGGACTACTACACTATTTCATGTTCATGGATAGAAAGAATCAATATTGCTAAAATGGTCACTCAGCCCAAAGCAATTTACAGATTCAAATCAAACACATTGTCTTTCTTATCAAACTACAAATGACATTTTTTACAGTTAGAAAAAGAAACTATTCTAAAATTTTATAGAACAGAAAAAGAGCCTAAGTAGCCAAAGTAATTCTGAGCAAACAGAATAGAACTTGAGACTTCACACTAACTTCAAACTATACTGCAAGTCCACAGGAAATAAAACAGTATGCTACTGGTACAAAAACAGAAATCCAGACCAAAGGAACAGCTTAGAGTAACGTGAAATAAAGTCACACACCTACAATCATCTGAGCTTTGACAAAGATGACAAAAAATAAGCAACGAGAAAAGAACTCCATATTTAATAAATGGTACTGGGATAACTGACTAGCCAGATGCAGATATTAAAACTGGACTATTTCATTTCATCATATACAAAAATCTTCTCAAGATGAATTGAAGGCTTAAATATAAAACCTAAATCTATAAAAACATTGGAAGAAAACCTAGGATATTATTCTGTACATAGGCCCTGGCAAAGGTTTTATGATAAACACTCAAAAAGCAATTGCAAAAACAGTAATTAGCAAGAGGGAACTAACTATGTTCAAGAGATTCTGCACAGAAGAAAAAAAAAAGCTATCAACAGAGTAGATAGACTATCTCAAAATGAGTGAAAGTATTTGCAAACTAGGCATCGGACAAAGGTCTAAATCTAAAAGAAACTTAAATAAACAAGCAAAAAAAAAAAAAACCAAGCCCATTAAGAAATGGGAAAATGACATGAAAAGCTACTTCTTTGAAGATGACTTAGATGTGGCCAAAAAGGATAAAAAACTGCTGAACATCACTAATCACTAGTTAAATGCAAATGAAAACCACAATGACATACCATATTGCAAAAGTCAGAAGGGCTATCATTAAAAAGTCAAAAAATAAAGATAGGGTTAGAAAGTTTATTAAAAGAGCTCATAACAGGTAACTTCTGAGTCCTAGATAAAGATACAAATACTCGAGTACAAAAAGGTTGTAGAACACCAAGCAGATTTAACCCAAAGACCACTTGAAGGCATTTAATAAACAAACTTTCAAAAGTGAAGGATAAAGAAAGGATCCTAAAAGCAGCAAGAGAAAAGAAGCAAGTAACAGAAAACAGAGCTCTCCTAAGTCTGGCAGCAGAATTCTCAGTGGAAACCTTATAGGCTAGGAGAGAATGGCATGCCATATTTAAAGTGCTGAAGGAAAATACTTTTACCCTGGAATAGTATATCCAGTGAAAACATCTTTCAAACATGAAGGAGAAATAATGACTTTCCCTGACAAACGAAAGCTGAGGGTTTTCATGAATACCAGAATCATCCAACAAGAAATGCTAATGAAAGTTCTTCAATTAGAAAGAAAAGAACATTAATAAGCAATAAATAATTATTTGAAAGTACAAAACTCACTGGTAATAGTAAGTACACAGAAAAATTATGCAATATTATAACAATGTAACTGTGTTGCATAAATTACTAAATTACTCTTGTTTCAAGTAGAAAGACTAAGCAATGAACCAATAAAAATAATAACTACAATTACTTTTTAATACATAGTATAATAAGATATAAATAGAAACAACATAAAATTAGAAATTGAGAGGACGAAGTCCAGGTGAGTGTTTATTAGTGTTTTTTTCTTCTTTTTTTTTGCAAATAGTATTAAGTTGTTATCAGGTTAAAATAATCAAACCAAAAACATACAACCAATACACAAAAGATAACAAGCGAGAAACTAAATACTATCATGAGAGAAAAACATCTTCACTAGAGGAACACAAAAAAGAAAGAACAAAGAAAGAAAAGACCACAAAATAATTAGAAAACAAATGGCAGGTGTAAGTCCTTACTTATCAATAATAACATTGATTGTAAATAGACTGAAGTCTCCAAGCAAAAGACATAAACAGGCTAAATGGATGAAAAAAATGAGACCCATTGACCTGTTTCCTACAAGAAACACACTTTACCTATAAAGACACACATAGACTGAAAATAAAGAAATGGAAAAAGATATTTCATACCAAAGGAAACCAGAAAAGAATAGGAGTAGCTATACCTACATAAGAGAGAAAAAAATAGATTTCAGGACAAAAACTATCAGTAGAGACAAAGAATGTCACTATATAATCATAAAGAGATCAATTCAGCAAGAGGATATAACAATTTTAAACATACATGCACCCAACACAAGAGCTCCCAGATATATTAAGAAAATATTATTAGAGTGAAAGTGAGAGGCCCCAAAACAATAACATCTGGAGACTTCCAGGCCCCATTTTCAGAACTTTTAGAGAGATCTTTCAAACAGAAAATAAACAAAGAAACATTGACCTTATTCTGAACTATAGACCAAATGGATCTAATAGATATTTACAGAACATTTCATCCAAAAGCTGCCAAATACACATTTTTTTCCTCAGGATGTGGATTATTCTCAAGGATAAAACATATGTTAGGTCACAAAACAAGACTTATAACATTCAAAAAACCTTGAAATAATATCAAGCATCTGGCCAGCGCAGTGGCTCATGCCTGTAATCCCAGCACTTTGGGAGGCTCAGGCGGGTGGATCACGAGGTCAGGAGTTTGAGACCAGTCTGGCCAACATAGTGAAACTCTGTCTCTACTAAAAATACAAAAAAATTAGCCGACTGTGGTGGTGTGCACCTGTAATCCCAGCTACTCAGGGGCGTGAGGCAGGAGAATCACTTGAACCCAGGAGGTAGAGGTTGCAGTGAGTTTTGAGATCATGCCACTGCACTCCAGCCCTGGTGACAGTGCCAGACTCTGTCAAAAAAAAAAAAAAAAAAAAAAAAAAAAAAAAAAAACAAAACGCAAGCATCCTCTCTGACAACAGTGGAATGAAAATAAAAATTGCTAACAAAACATTTTTCAAAATTATACCAATACATGGAAATTAAACAGTATGCTCCTGAATGATCAGTGGGTAAATTTAAAAAATTAAGACAAAAATTTTAAAATTTATTGAAACATTTGATAATGAAAACACAACATACTAAAAACTATGAGATACAGCAAAAGCAATACTAACAGGAAAATTTATAGCTATACATGCCTACATCAATGAAGAGAAAAAAATTCTAATAAACAATTTAATGTGTCTTAAAGAACTGGGGATACAAGAACAAAGAAAACCCAAAATTAGTAGAAGAAATAATAAAGAGCAGAGTAGAAATATATGAAATTGAAATAAACAATACAAAAAATTAGTGAAACAGTTTGTTTTTTGAAAAGTATTACAAAATTGACATATGTTTAGCCAGACTAACTGAGAACAAAAAGGAGAAGATCCGCATAAATAAAACCATAAATAAAAGAGAAGATATTACAACCAATACTGAAGAAATTAAAAGGGTAATTAGCGCCTACTTAGATCAACTATATGCCAATAAATTGGAAAATCTAGAAGTGGACAAATTCCTATACACGATCTTCCAAAATTGAAGCAAGAAGAAATTCAAACCCTGAACAGACCAATTCCAAGCAACTAGATCAAAGCCATAATAAAAAGTCTTCCAGTAAAAAAAGTCCTACAACCAGATAGATTTAATGATAAATTCTATCAAACACCGAAAGAAGAATTAAGATGGCAAGAAAGTAATGGTGGATAGTAGTCAGGACTAACATGTAGCTTCCACTCAGATGAACAGAACAGTATGTGGACACTCACATAATTAACTTTTGCTCCAAGAACTACCACAGGAACATATCAGGAAAGCAAATATAATTCACAGGACTTTTGAAGAAAGCAGCTTGCCGCTGCACAGGCTCCGTAAAACAGCGAAAAAACTGTGAGTGCCCAAAGTATAAGAGGGGAAATGTCTGCCCCAAAACACATCCTCACTGAGAAACCTGAAAATTTAGATCATGGGAGAAGGATTTGACCTTATCTAGAGCTGAGACAAATTTAGAGAGCCAAGCAAAATATAAGGGTTGAGGAAACAGCAGGAAACACCCTGTGGCACTTCTGGTCCTCGGGAAAGCCACTTTTGACTTTGTCTCTCAGGGCTCTGCGGGAAGGGTTGCCAGTGGAATTGGAGAAAGACCACAGGGAGAAGGAAACCTCCAGCTTGACATTGTAACATTTCTGACTGAATGTGAACTTTCATGGACAGAATCCAGGGGAGGCGGCAAATGGTGAGTGCAGATACAAGCGCAGAAGTCACAGCAGACAGGGAGACACAGAACCTAAAAGCCCTGCTTGCATTCTCAGCGAGGAGGCTTGTAGCCTGAGGCAAGTTCTCAGCCCTGCACATAGGCCAACTGGAAATATACTCGATGCTGTCAGGGGGTCATGGTGGGAGGGAGACTGGCCCTTCGGGCTGTGTGAGATCTGGATGAGGCCTGTCATTGTTGGCTTTTCTCCACTTCCCTGGCAACCTGTATGACACAGGAGAGGCAGCCAAAATCCCCTTGGGAATGTAACTCCATTGGCCGGAGAACCACAGCCTCATCACCCATAGCAGCCGCAGCAGACCCTGCCAAAGGAGAGTCTGAGCTCAGACACACCTATCTGCCCCACCTGATGGTATTTCTCTACCTGCTAATCTCATGGTAGTTCAATGGCCCCACCCAACACCTGAGAAATTCAAATACTTATGCAGGCAACCTTAGGTCAATCTTGTATTCTTCCTATAGTACTGCAGCTGATGCTCTTTTGAAAGCACCAACTGCTGGCTGGAGGCCAACCATCACAAAACCAGCACACTAAACAAACTAAAACCAAGGACCTTCACAGAGTACACTTCTCTTTCTTGCTACCTCCACCATAGCAGTTGCTGGTATCCACGGCTGAGTGATATAAAAGTGGATTATATCACAGGACTCTTTAGAGATACTCCCTAGTGCCAGCCCAGAGCCCAGTAGCACTGCTGGGTGGCTAGACCCAGAAAAGAAAGAACAATCACTGGACTCTCAGGAAGTCCCATCCCTGGGGAAAGGGGGAGAGCACCACATCAAGGGAGCACCCTGCAAGATGAAAGAATCTGAAAAACAGCACTTGAGCCCCAGATCTTCCCTCTGACAGCCTACTCAAATAAGAAGGAACAGGAAAAAACTATTCCAGTAAATGACAAAACAATGTCCTTTAACATCCCCAAAAGATCACACTAGTGTATCAGTAATGGATCCAAACCAAGAAGAAATCTTTTAATTTCCAGAGAAAGAATTCAGAAGGTTGACTACTAAGCTACTCAAGAAGGCACCAGAGAAAGGTGAATACCAACTTAAAGAAATGCAAAAGAATAGGCCAGGTGCGGTGGCTCATGCCTGTAATCCCAGCTCTTTAGGAGGCCAAGGCAGGCGGACCACCAGGTCAAGAGATCAAGACTATCCTGGCCAACATGGTGAAACCCAGTCTCTACTAAAAATACAAAAATCAGCTGGGCGTGGTGGTGCATGCCTGTAGTCCCAGCTACTCGGGAGGCTGAGGCAGGAGAATTGCTTGAACACAGGAGGTGGAGGCTGCAGTGAGCTGAGATCACGCCACCGCACTCCAGCCTGGCGACAGAGCAATACTTCATCTAAAAAAAAAAAAAAAAAATGAAAGAAAGAAAGAAAGAAAAAAAAAATTACAGGATATGAATGAAAAAATCTCCAGATAAATAGATAGCATAAATAAAAACCAATCACAACTTCTGGAAATGAATTGAACAAGTGAAAGAAAGAAGTTCAGAGATTGAAGACAAGCCTTTTAAATTAACCCAACCTGGCAAAGACAAAGAAAAAAAATTAAAAATAAATGAACAAAGCCACCAAGAATTTTGAGATTATGTTAAATGACCAAGCCTAAGAATAATTGGTGTTCCCGAGAATGAAGAGAAATCTATAAGTTTGGAGAACATATTTCAGGAAACATAATCAAGGAAAACTTCCCTGGCCTTGCCAGAGATCTAGACATCCAATACAAGAAGCTCAAAGAATAACCAGGAAATTCATCATAAAAAGTTATTTCATAGGCACATAGTCATCAGGTTATCTAAAGTCAAGATGAGGGAAAGAATCTTAACAGCCATGAGGCAAAAGCAACAGGTAACCTATAAAGGAAAACCTGTCAGACTAACAGCATATTTCTCAGCAGACACTCTACAACCTAGAAGGAATTGGGGTTTATTTTTAGTGTCCTAAAACACAGCAGTTATCAGCCAAGGATTTTGTATTCAGAGAAACTAAGCTTCATAAATGAAGGAAAGATAAAGCCTTTTTAACAAAATAAATGCTGAGAGAATTTGCCACTATGAAGCCAGCATTAAAAGAAATGCTCAAAGGAGCTCTACATTTTAAAACAAATCCTTGAAATACACCAAAATAGAACCTCCTTAAAGCATAAATCTCACAGGAACTATAAAACAACAACACAATTTTAAAAAAGACATTCACGCAATAGCTAGCACAATGAATAGAATAGTACCTCATATGTTAATACTAACGTTGAATCTAAATGACCTAAATGCGCCATTTAAAAACACAGAATGGCAAAATGAATATAAATTCACCACCAAACATCTGCTGTCTTTAAGAGACTCACCTAATACATAAGGACTCACATAAACTTAAGGTTAAGGGGTCAAAAAAAAAAGAAAAATAAATAATCAAAATCAGAACTGAACTGAATAAAATCGAGATGCAAAAATCAATATTAAAATTAATAAAACCGAAGGTTGTTTCTTTGAGATGATAAATAATATTGATTGAATGCTACGTAGGCTAATATAATAAGAGAGAATATACAAATAAAAACAATCAGAAATGATAATAAAAAGACATTACCACTGACCCCATATAAATACAAAAATCCCCCAGAGACTCTTACAAATAACAAAAACTAGAAAACCTAGAAGAAACTGATAAATTTATGGAAACATACAATCTCCTTATATTGAACCAGGAAGAAATTGAAACCCTGAACAGAATAATAATGAATTGCAAAGTTGAATCAGTAAGAAAAAACCTACAAACAGGAAAAAACCCTGGTCAGACACATTCACAATCAAAATTTACCAGTCATATAATCCAGAGCTGGTACCAATACTACTAAAACTACAAAAAATTTTGGGGGTAAGAAAATCCTCTCAAACTTATTCTATGAGGCCAGCAATATTCTGATACCAAAATCTGTCAGAGAAACAAATAAAAAAGAAAATTTCAGGCTAATATTCCTGATGAATCTGGATGCAAAAATCCTCACAAAATACCAGCAAACTGAATTCATCAGAACATAAAAAAGTTAATCCACCACAACCAAAAAGGCTTTATTCCTGATATACCAGATGGGTTAAACATATGCAAATCAATAAATATAATTCATCACACAAACAGAACTAAAAACAAAAACCACATGATAATCTCAATTAACACAAAAGAGCTTTTGATAAAATTCAACATCTCTTTACATTAGAAACAATAAGAAAACCAGTCATTGAAAAAACATACCTCAAAATAATAAGAGCCATCTATGACATACATTCAGCAAACATCATACTAAATGAACAAAGCTGAAAGCATTTCCCTTGAGAATCGTAGGAAGGTAAAAATTTTCTCTCATACCACTACTATTAAACATAGTAATGGAAGCATTAGCCAGAGCAATTAGGCAAAAAAAGTAAATACAAGGTATCCAAATAGAAAGAGAGGAACTCAAACTATCTCTCTTCATGGACAGTATAATTATATACCCAGAAAACCTCATAGACTCTTTTTTTTAATATCTCTTAGATCTTGTAAAATACTTCTGCAAAGTTTTAGGATACATAATCAATGCATGAAAATCAGTAGCATTTCTATACACTTACATTGTAGGTGTAGATGTATAGAAATATATAATGTTTAAGCTGAGAGCCAAATCAAGAATGCAATCCCATTCACAATAGCCCCCCTAAAGAATAAAATACCTCAGAATACAGTCAACCAAGGAGGTAAAAAGTCTCTACAATGAGAATTACAAAACGATGATGAAACAAATGAGAGATGAAACAAAAATATGAAAAGAACATTCCATTCTCATAGATAGAAAGAATCAATATTGTTAAAATGGCCGTACTGTCCAATGCAATTCACAGATTCAATGCCGTTCCTATCAAATTATCAATTACATTATTTGCATAATTAGAAAAAACTATTCTAAAATTCATATGGAACCAAAAAGAAGCCTGGATAGGCTAGGCAGTTTTAAATAAAATTTAATATATAATAATAATAAAATTTTTAAAAAAGTAGTAAAAAAAATAAAAAAATAAAAAATAAATAAATAAATGAAAAGACTAAAGTTGGATACATCATGCTACCTAACTTCAAATCTATACTTCAAATACTATGAGGCTATAGTAACCAAAGAGCATGACACTCGTACAAAAGGCTTAATCAGCTTAAGGAGATTTTGGGCTGAGACAATGGGGTTTTCTAGATATACAATCATGTCGTCTGCAAACAGGGACAATTTGACTTTCTCTTTTCCTAATTGAATACACTTTATTTCCTTCTCCTGCCTGATTGCCCTGGCCAGAACTTCCAGCACTATGTTGAATAGGAGTGGCGAGAGAGGGCATCCCTGTCTTTTGTCAGTTTTCAAAGGGAATGCTTCCAGTTTTTGCCCATTCAGTATGATATTGGCTGTGGGTTTGTCATAGATAGCTTTTACTATTTTGAGATACGTCCCATCAATACCTAATTTATTGAGAGTTTTTAGCATGAAGGGTTGTTGAATTTTGTCAAAGGCCTTTTCTGCATCTATTGAGATAATCATGTGGTTTTTGTCTTTGGTTCTGTTTATATGCTGGATTACATTTATTGATTTGCATATGTTGAACCAGCCTTGCATCCCAGGGATGAAGCCCACTTGATCATGGTGGATAAGCTTTTTGATGTGCTGCTGGATTCGGTTTGCCAGTATTTTATTGAGGATTTTTGCATCAGTGTTCATCAAGGATATTGGTCTGAAATTCTCTTTTTTGGTTATGTCTCTGCCAGGCTTTGGTATCAAGACAATGCTGGCCTCATAAAATGTGTTAGGGAAGATTCCCTCTTTTTCTATCAATTGGAATAGTTTCAGAAGGAATGGTACCAGTTCTTCCTTGTACCTCTGGTAGAATTCGGCTGTGAATCCATCAGGTCCTGGACTCTTTTTGGTTGGTAAGCTATTGATTATTGCCACAATTTCAGAACCTGTTATTGGTCTATTCAGAGATTCAACTTCTTCCTGGTTTAGTCTTGGGAGGGTGTATTTGTCGAGGAATTTATCCATTTCTTCTAGATTTTCTAGTTTATTTGCATAGAGGTGTTTGTAGTATTCTCTGATGGTAGATTGTATTTCTGTGGGATTGGTGGTGATATCCCCTTTTTCATTTTTTATTGCATCTATTTGATTCTTCTCTCTTTTCTTCTTTATTAGTCTTGCTAGTGGTCTATCAATTTTGTTGATCTTTTCAAAAAACCAGCTCCTGGATTCATTAATTTTTTGAAGGGTTTTTTGTGTGTCTATTTCCTTCAGTTCTGCTCTGATTTTAGTTACTTCTAGCCTTCTGCTAGCTTTTGAATGTGTTTGCTCTTGCTTTTCTAGTTCTTTTAATTGTGATGTTAGGGTGTCAATTTTGGATCTTTCCTGCTTTCTTTTGTGGGCATTTAGTGCTATAAATTTCCCTCTACACACTGCTTTGAATGTGTCCCAGAGATTCTGGTATGTTGTGTCTTTGTTCTCGTTGGTTTCAAAGAACATCTTTATTTCTGCCTTCATTTCATTATGTACCCAATAGTCGTTCAGGAGCAGGTTGTTCAGTTTCCATGTAGTTGAGCAGTTTTGAGTGAGTTTCTTAATCCTGAGTTCTAGTTTGATTGCACTGTGGTCTAAGAGACAGTTTGTTATCATTTCTGTTCTTTTACATTTGCTGAGGAGAGCTTTACTTCCAACTATGTGGTCAATTTTGGAATAGGTGTGGTGTGGTGCTGAAAAAAATGTATATTCTGTTGATTTGGGGTGGAAAGTTCTGTAGATGTCTATTAGGTCCACTTTGTGCAGAGCTGAGTTCAATTCCTGGATATCCTTGTTAACTTTCTGTCTCATTGATCTGTCTAATGTTGACAGTGGGGTGTTAAAATCTCCCATTATTATTGTGTGGGAGTTTAAGTCCCTTTGTAGGTCACTCAGGACTTGCTTTATGAATCTGGGTGCTCCTGTATTGGGTCCATATATATTTAGGATAGTTAGCTCTTCTTGTTGAATTGATCCCTTTACCATTATGTAATGGCCTTCTTTGTCTCTTTTGATCTTTGTTGATTTAAAGTCTATTTTATCAGAGACTAGGATTGCAACCCCTGCCTTTTTTTGTTTTCCATTTGCTTGTTAGATCTTCCTCCATCCCTTTATTTTGAGTCTATGTGTGTCTCTGCACATGAGATGGGTTTCCTGAATACAGCACACTGATGGGTCTTGACTCCTTATCCAGTTTGCCAGTCTGTGTCTTTTAATTGGAGCATTTAGCCCATTTACATTTAAAGTTAATATTGTTATGTGTGAATTTGATCCTGTCATTATGATGTTAGTTGGTTATTTTGCTCGTTAGTTGATGCAGTTTCTTCCTAGCCTCGATGGTCTTTACAATTTGGCATGTGTTTGCAGTGGCTGGTACCGGTTTTTCCTTTCCATGTTTAGTGCTTCCTTCAGGAGCTCTTTTAGGGCAGGCCTGGTGGTGACAAAATCAGTCAACGTTTGCTTGTCTGTAAAGTATTTTATTTCTCCTTCAGTTATGAAGCTTAGTTTGGCTGGATATGAAGTTCTGGGTTGAAAATTCTTTTCTTTAAGAATGTTGAATATCGGCCCCCACTCTCTGGCTTGTAGATTTTCTGCTGAGAGATCAGCTGTTAGTCTGATGGGCTTCCCTTTGTGGGTAACCCGACCGTGTGTGTGTCTTTAATTTCTCTAGTGCCACTGGATTAGGGTCTCCATGACCGAGCTGGTCTCAGCAGGGCCCATTAGGCAAGAGCATTTAACAATTGTAAATATATATGCACCCCACACTGGAGCACCTACACATATAAAGCAAATATTATTACAGCTAAAGAGAGAAATAGACCATAATACAATAATAGCTGGACATTTTAAGAACCCAATTTCAGCATTGGAGGGAACTTCCACACAGGAACTTAACAAGCAAACATCAGACTTAATCTTCTCTATAAACCAAATAAACCTAATAGATATTTACAGAACATTTTATCCAACTGATATAGAATGTACATTTTTCTCCTGAGAACATGGGTCATTCTCAAAGATAGACTAGATATTAGGTCACCAAACAAATCTTAAAATATTCAAAAATTGAAATAATATCAAACATTTTCTCTGACTACAATGGAATAAAACAAGAAATCCATAACAAGAGGAATTTTAGAAACTATAAAATCAAATCAAAATTAAACAATATGCTCCTGATCAGTGGGTCAATAAAGAAATTAAGAAGAAAATTTTAAAAATTCTTGAAACAGCTGATAACAGAAACAACTGGTAACAGAAACACAACATAACAAAACATATGGGATAAGGCAAAAGAAAGTATTAAGAGGGAAGTTTACAGCTATAAGCCTATATCAGGAGAGAAGAAAAACTTCAAATAAACAATGAAATGATTCATCTTAACTAGAAAAGTAGGAGCAAACCAGACCCAATGTTTGTAGAAGAAACTAAATAATAAAGATCATTGCATAAATAAATAAAATTAAAATGAAGAAAGCAATAAAAATGGTCAATGAAACAAAAAGTTTGTTTTTCAGAAAGATAAACAAAATTGACAAACCGTCATTAGCCACCCTAAGAAAACAGAGAGAAGCCTGAAATAAATTAAATAAGAGGTGAAAACATAGATATTGCAACCAATACAATAGAAATTCAAAATATTGTTATTGGTTACTATGAGTAACTACATGCAAATAAATTGGAGACTCTAGAAAAAAATGGATAAATTTCTAGACACATACAACCTACCAGGATTAAATTATAAAGAAATCCAAATCCTGAAAAGACACATACGAAGTAATGGGATGAAAACCATAATAAAAATTCTCCAAGTTAAGAAAATCTGGGACACAATGGCTTCCCTGCTGAATTCTACCAAACACTTAATGAATAAATAATACCAATTCCACTCAAACTATTCTGAGAAATAGAGGAGTAGGGAATACTTCTAAATTTATTCTACAAGGCCAATATTACCCTAATGAGAAAATCAGACTGAGACAGATCATAAAAAGAAAACTATAAGTTAATATAACAAATGAATATTGATACAAAAATTCTCAACAAATTCTAGCAAACCAAATTCAATAACAAACCATTTCAATAATGGATAGAAAATATCATTCATCATGACCAAGTGATATTTATCCCAGGGATGCAAGGATGGTTCAATATATGCAAATGAATCGATGTAATACAATGTATCAACAGAATGAAGGACAAAAACTGTGTGATTATTGCAATTGATGCTGAGAAAGCATTTGAAATAATTCAACATCCCTTCACAATAAAAACGCTCAGAAAACTTGGAACATACCACAACATTTGAAAAGCCATATATGATAAATCTACAGCTAGTTTTATACTTAATGGGAAGAAATTGAAAACCTTTTCTTCTAAGATCTTGAACGGACAAGGATGCCCACTTTTTCCACTGTTATTCGACATAGTACTGGGAGTCCTAGCTAGAGCAATCAGACAAGAGAAAGAAATTAAGGGCACTTAAATTGAAAAGTATGAATTAAAATTATACTTATTTGCAGATGACATGATCTTATATTTTTTTTAAAAAACCCTAATTATTCCATCAAAAACTGTTAGAAATTACTAATGGATTCAGTAAATTTGCATGATACAAAATCAACATCAAAAATCAGTACCATTTCTATATGCCAAAAGCGAACAATCTGAAAAGGGAATCACAAAACTAATCTCAATTGCAATAGCTATAAATGCAATTAAATACATAGCAGTTAACTAAATCAAAGAAGTGAAAGATCTCTACAATAAAAAATATAAAGCATTGATGCAAAAAAATTGAAGAAGACCCAAAGAAATGGAAAAACATTCCATGTTCATGAATGGGAAGAATTGATATTGTTAAAATATCCATATTACCCAAATAAATCTACAGATTTAATGCAAACTCTTATCAAAATACCAATGACTTAACAGCAATAGGGAAAAAATCCATATATATACCGCAAAATATACCAGAATAGCAGAAGCTATCTTAAGCAAAAAGAAGAAAGCTTGAGGAATCACATTACCTGACTTCAGTTAATAATTTGAATTTCCTTAAGTTCAACCACAATTTTTTAATTCAATCTTTTCTAGAAACCAAACCTATGCTAACATTAGTTGTTTCAAAAATGATATTATTCCCTTGCAGAGAACAGGAGAATAATGTCAGCAAAAATAGAATGGGAAACTCCAAAATTCTCTCCTCCATAAAACAATGAGAAAACTGACAAAAAGTGGCAGAATAGAGTTTTATGAAACTCTAGAAATTAACCAAAACTTGCAGGACTCTCCAGAGTACAGAGTGTTTGTTTTTTTTAAAAAAAGAATCTTTGTTCATGGCTCTGTAAGAGCCATGTACCCAATTGGGGCACAGATAAGCTAACCTAAAAGTTTAGAAGCAAGAGCTGGCAAATTAGACGTCTACAATAAGTTTTGAAAAGCTCTGACATATTTCTTGAATCTAGACAGCCACACACAGGTATTTGTGTGCATGACCATGCTAGTATGCATATTCAGCAAAGACCCAAATAACCCTCAGTTCTCACCTCTGGATGAACCAAGGCTGATGAATGCAAGAAGTCAAGGCTAAGGCATGATAATAAACAGCTTAGCTGAGTGTTGAAGATATTTCCAAACAGTAACACAGAGACTTTATGCAAGGACAGGGAGACATATTGGTTCTAGGTGATTAAACAAATCTCTGCTCAACCATTAGCTGACCAATAAACTAACTGAGAGAAATATCAGTTACTATAAACAACATAGAATATATACTTTATGAAAATATTTCAGAAAACTTACTCAACAAACAAACAAAACAATAAACAGCAACAACAAATTCTAGGAAGGGGAAAATACTGATTTCCAGAGTTGCCACAACATATTATTTTAAAAGCCTAGTTTTAAAAAAATTACCACATGCAAAGAAATATGATTGTGTGGCCTTTACACTGAAAAATCAAACAAACACACACTAGAATCTGTCTCTGGAGAAGAACAGACTTTGGACTTACAGGACAAAGACAAATCAGAAACTTTAAAGATTTTTAAATAACTAAAGGAAATTATAAATTAAAGGAAGTTGAACAGCAAAAGGAAATTATGAGAATGATGTCTCCCTATAGAGAAGATCATTAAAAATAAAAATTACACAAAAAATCCAAGTAGAAAATCTGGAGTTGTACAATAACTGAAATTAAAAATTCACTAAAGGGGATCAGTATATTTGATCAAGCTGAAATAAGAATCTTCAAACTTGAAGACAGATTGAGATTATCCCATGTGAGGGACAGGAAGAAAAAACAATAAAGAATGAACAGCGACTAAGAGAGTTGTGGGACACCATCAAGCATACAAAAATATGTATAATGGAGGAAAAAAATGCTTATCATAACTAATCATCAGAGAAATGCAAATCCAAACTACAATGAGATACCATCTCATACAAGTCAGATGGCTATTATTATAAAGTCAAAGGCAACAGATGCCAGAAATGTTGCAGGGGAAGGGGAAACCGTATACACTGTTAATAGGAATGTGAATTAGTTCTACCACCATTGAAAGCAGTTTGAAAATTTCTTTAAAAACTTAAAACAGAGATACAATTTGACTCAGCAATCCCATGACTGGGTATATACTAAAGGAAAAATAGATCATAATACCAAAAAATACCTGCGGTCACGTTTATCACCATTCTATTAAAAATACCCGATACATAGAATCAATCTAGGTACACATCAATGGTGGATTGAATAAAGAAAATATGGTACATATACACCATGCAATACTACGCAGCCATAAGAAAGAATAAAATTATTTTCTTTACAGCAACATAAATTAAACTGGAGGCCATAATCCTAAGAAAATTAATTCAGGAACAGAAAATCAAATGCTGCATGTTCTCACTTATAAGTGAGAACTAAATATTGAGCACACATGAACACAAAATGGGAATAATAGACACTGCGGAGTGAAAAGGGAGGGATTGTGAGTGGAGAAACTATGTATTTGGTATTATGTTTACTACCTAGGTGTGATATACTAAGATAACAAACCTGCAAATATATCCCTGTATCTAAAATAAAAGTTGAAATTTTGTAAAACGTATAATGGGAGAGGCAGTGGCAGATGTAGGGGGAAAAGAGGCACAAAGAATTTTTGAAAAAATGTTGGCTGAAACTTCCTGAATTTTATGAAAAACACAAATCTACATATCCAGAAAGCTCAACAAAATCCAAATAGAATAAATACAGAGATCCACACTGAGACACATTATTCTCAAGTAAAAAGAAAATCAAAGAATTAACCAATAGCAGATCTGCCAAAAAAAAATTAAAAGAAATCTCTTAGGATTAAATAAAAGAGTCCAACACAGTAACTAAAAAATCCATATGAGAAGATAAACAGCATATGTAAAATTAACTACAAAGTTAAATATAAAAGACAACACATACGTATTTATTATCGGTAAAGTTTTTTCTCCCATCAAATTTTAAGGACAACTGCATAAGCAATAATTAGAGATCTGTGTTGATGGCATACAATGTATAAAAGTAACATTTTATGACAATACAGCACAAATGTGGAGGACAGAACAAAATATATAGAAGCAAAGTTGTATAATGTTTAAGTGAAATATTGGTATAAACATGAAATAGATTGTTATAAAATAAAATGTTATCTGTAATCTCAAAGGCAAGCAATAAGAAAACAAAAAAGTAAAATAAGCTACAAGAGAATTAAAATGATACCCTTGTAAATAATTAACACAAAATAATCCAGTAAGAAAAGGAAAAAACAAGACATAAAACATACAAATAAACCAAAATATATATGGATTAGAGAAAAAGAGATTCACATATTTGATAAAAAAGTCAATTATATGCTGTCTATAAAATACTTATTTTAGATCAAGAGAAAAAAGTAGACTGGACATGATTACCAGTAACAGTAATTACAGCGTTTTGGGAGGCCAAAGTGGGAGGATTGCTTGGGGTCAGGAGTTCGAGACCAGCCTGGGCAACATAATGAGTTCCTATCTTTACAAAAAAATTTAAAAAATGGCTGGGCATAGTGGTGTACACCCATAGTCCCAGTTACTCAGGAGGCTAAGATGGAAGGATTGCTTAACCCAAGGAGGTCAAAACTACAATAAGCCATGTTTGTGCCATTGAACTCCAGTCTGGGAAACAAAGACTATATCTAGATATGGTGGATATGAATCTTAGTTTACAAACTTGCATGAGAAAAATGGCCTTGATTACCTTTTAATCAGCCAAATTCTGACTTAAATCTCCATCCCTCAAGACTGATGGAAAATCCAATTTTTATCAGTTTTGGTGGCTTCACTTTCATGACTACATTAGAATTTAAGAAACGTATTTGGCTTTCAGATTCAAAAATGTAGAAGGGCCAATTAGTTTCTAGTTTACCATGGTTACTGCTAATGTTCTTACTGGGACCTTGAAATCCATCTTCTCTGTGATTCAATGCCTAGTATAAGACATGGAATTTTTGCTAAGGTCTGAACTCTGATGCCTGAAGTCCTTCCTTCATAGGCACACCTCAGAGGGGCCCACTTTCTAGAGGCACAGCTTTATTAAAGTGCATGGCTTGATCCAAGCCTCCAGAAACGTCTCTTTTAGCATAGAGAAAAATCTCTTTCTCTACTTGTTTATATCACAGATATTTTCTTCCTCTAATTGTACAGGGCAAGAAGGAAGCTGCCTCTCTGGCAACTTGTTTCTGTCCTACGATGAGTCTCTCTGAGGCAGGGAAGCATATCTATTAAAGTGAATGGAAAAGAGAAAAAGGTTAAATAAAATAGAAAAAAAGTCATATTTCAAAACTTATTTTTTTCTCCTGGGTGTATAATAAGTAGAGATGTATTTGCAGCAACGATTAACTCACTATTATTCCAGTGTATCTTTTATAAAAGATCACAGCACCAGCATATTCATTTCAAAAGAATTAAGGTTTTAGAAAATTATTTTAAAAGATTATATACACAGGCAAAGAGCAATACTTGATCATAACAAAGATATAAGGGGCTCTGTGGAATGATTGTTATAAAATATCTGCTGGATAGTAGAAACATTCTTAAAATTTTTAGATAAAAGCAGTTAAAAATACTTTTTAAATGTATACTTTATAGAGAAAGGCAAAGGAAACAGGCTAACTACATGCTTTTTAGGGTAAATATTGAGGCAGTAGTCAAAAATGTGCAGTCCTGAAGGAATGCTTAGTATATCTGTAAGAAAAAAGTATCTGCTAGCAGAAAAGGACCTTAAATTATGAACATCCAGTAAAAAATTTCTTGTTCCATCTATCCAACATGTGTTACTGGCTACTGTCAGTTCATGTTGTCTTTAAGAGCACAGGCTTTGCCAGAACAGTAAAGATGTAAAAGTGGAGGACAGAACATCAGTGGACTGTAACTTTTCCTGTAGAGATTGAATAATAATGGAAGAGAGGGCTATAGCTTGACAAGGTGAACCAATGCATCTAAAATGTTTCATGGAAGAAATTGCGAAGGTTAATATAACTGAACTGACAGCCAAATTGAACAAAATACAGGAGGTGTAAGCACTTAGATTAAGATAAACTATTTCCTAATCCTTTGTGACCAGCTTTTGCAGGTCAGTTAATTTAGGTAGAAAATAAGCTATTAGAAAACCATCAAAAGCAATGAATGTATATTTACACCTGGAAACAAGGATAGATTTTGAGAACAGTGCTAAAAATTAAAAAGCATTTTGAAATCTACAACATAACTATGTATATAAATTTGAGACTCTAAATATCAAGAAGTAAGGTAAAGAATGTGGGGCTTCAGGTGGAAATACCCAGATACTGCAGTAGAGGTCAATGAATTTGGAACACATATGTAAAAGGGCCATAAATCAGGGTAAGATTAAGAAACTGAAACAGGAATATGATGGAAAGTTGACCTTGTTACTAGTTAGTAGTTTTAAATGAAAAAAGGCTACTCTTTCTAGAGAAGAAAAACTTTTATCTAATTGAGATTTTGATTGGATGATGGTCTGAAATGTCAGCGAATTTTTTTTACTCTACTGCTAGTGAAATGGAGTGAGTTATAAAACACACTTTAAAGATGTTTTGTCCATCATATTGAAGACAAAATTCTGTAAAAAGTATGGACTTTTGAGTTACAAAGGTGTGAATTTGAATTCTGACACTAACTGTACAGTTTCTTATTGCTGCTATGACAAATTACCACAAAATTGTTTAAGAATGCACAATTTTATTATCTTATGGTTCTGAAGTTCGACACAAGGCTCGTGGGGCTAAAAGCAAGATGTCAAAAAGACTGAATTTATTTCTAAAGGCTCTCTGGACTAAACCATTTCTTGTCTTTTTCAGACTTTGGAGGCTTTCTACATTTCTCGGCTCCTTGGTCCCTTCCTCCATCCTTAAACCTAACAATGGCGAGTTTAGTCTTTCTCACACTGCCGTCTCTCTTGCTATGTCTTTTATTTTCGACCTGTGAGCAAATTGGACCCTCTCAGGTAATCTAGGATAATATCCCTATCTTAAGGTCAGCTGATTAGCAATCTCATTCTATCTGCAACTATAATTTTCCTTTTCCATGTAATCTAACATATTTACAAGTTCTGGGGATTAGGACATAGACACATTTGGGGGCCCATTATTAGCTTATTATACTAATGCATTACTTTATTTACTTTATTTTCATTTTATAAATGTGTTTAATGCTTTACTGTGTGCCTGACAACATGTTAGATTCTGGAGACACAAAACTGAGTAAGATACTGTTCTTGTCCTTATTACCCTATTTCTCTGTCCCCCTAACTGGTAAAATGTAGATAAAAAATATTGACAATAATATCCAGTTCAAGGAGTTGTCCAGAAGATTAAGAAGAATACATAAAGATGTATCTGGCACTCAATAAGCATTGCTATTATTAGAGTTAGTTGACAATGGATAAGAATTGGTAAAACATTATGGAAAATAACAGTAATTATTGGTTTACTTGTTTATTGTTCTCCCTTCTTGTAATGTAAGCTCCACTAGAAGCCTTGTCTGTCTTTCTATGCTCAATCTCCAGTGCCTAAAACAGTGCCTGGTACTTAGTGGGCACTCAATAAATATTTGCTTAAGTAATGAAAATTTTTTCCAATTGTACCTAAATGATTATCTGTAAAAGGTTTTTAGAAGTACTTCAAAAACAATGGCTTAACGACCTGTATGGATCCTCTCTCCAGAGAAACAATCAAAACTGGTAAAATCATTTTAAAAACCAAACAAATAATTTAAAGTTTCTGTAAATTGTCTTAACCCTATGCAGTAAGTGGAGAAAGTTAGTTAAAAAAATCTACTAAAGCTTTGTAAGAACAATGAGAGTCTGTGACATTTAGGCCACAAAATGTTCCCTTTTACCACACAGCTCTTATCTGGAAAGTGACATCCAAGAAAATAGGATTCTCAATCCCTTCAAGTATTTGTCTAGGGTTATGTGTATTAGTCAGCGTTCTCTAAAGGGATAGAACCAATAGGGTAGATGAATATGTGAAGGGGAGTTTATTAGGAGAATTGACTCACACGATCACAAGGTGAAGACACAGGATAGCCTGTCTGCAAGCTGAGGAGCAAGGAAGCAAGTCTGAGTCCCAAAACCTCCAAAATAGGGAAACCAATAGTGCAGCCTTCACTCTGTAGCCAAAGGCCCGAGAGCCCCTGGCAAATCACAGGTGTTAAGTCCAAGAGTCCAAAGGCTGAAGAACTGAGTCTGATGTTCGAGGGAAGGAAGCATCCTGCATAGGAGAAATAAAAAGGCCAGAAGACTCAGCAAGTCTGTTCTTTCCATGCCTGCTTTTATGCTGGCAGCTGATTAGATGATGCCCCCCCCAGATTAAGGGTGGGTCTGCCTCTCACAGTCCACTGACTTAAATGTTAATCTCCTTTGGCAACACCTTCACAGACACACCCAGGAACACTCAATATTAACCATCACAAGTCCACCCCTTGTCAACTTGAAGCCATACACATCTCCTGAAATCATACATAAACTTCAAATAAAGAAAATAATTAGAACATAATTATGCCTAACAAAATACAGCTACCGTTTGTGTAAGCGGAAGCGCACTAATCCTTAACCTTAATGAGATTACATAAAGTTAACACTTAAAAGCTGATATGAATTAAATCTTATGTCACATGATAAAGGAAAAAGAAAAAAATGAAGATTTTTCTTAGTGCAAGTGTATACATGCACAAACATGTTCTTAACAAAATAAGGAGGAAATACTCATGACAATTACAGTCCTCCTTTCTGCAACTGGTCACATAGTCTTAGCTGGACTTGATGACTACCTTCTTCTACTACCCATTTTGTAATCCCTTTGCCTTCAGCAAGCACCTCAGCAGGTCGCGGTTTTTAACCTGGTGGCGTAACCAAAACTTTTATTTCTTAAGAGTCTGGGCCATTTGTAGTCCTGCCTAGATTGGGTTGTTGTAGTTTCCCATTTACCTTAATCACAGGGCATGATAATACTAAGAGACACCCTAAGTGATCTCCTCTATCCCACACATACTCTTCCTTACCTCCATTGTGGAGTAGTAGACTGATTTCATCTTGATAGTCTGGGTCAATCACTCCAGCCAACACTGTAACTCCCTTCTTAGCCTGTTGACTTAGAGGTAGGAGGAGCCCAAAGTGTCCAGGTGGCAACCTTAACTTCCAGTTTAATAGAAACGTTGTTGTGTCTCCTGTGGCAGCATTCCTCCCTCTGGAACTAAGACCTCTAGACCAGCAGAACCTAATGTCGTGGGAACAGGAACCAAAAATGGGGCTGATGGTGAGTGGTGACCCTTCCACTTCCACCCCTTGATTCCCGTACCAGTGAATCCTGGCTGTGGGAGAAATAGTGATATATTGGATGTTGACTCAGAGCATACACAGCCTTCCAGGGAACTTTGCCCCATCCCTACAAAGTACTGTCACCTAGTTAGCATTGTAATTGTGCCTTCCAAAGGCCATTCCACCATTCTGTCAAACCAGCTGCTTCAGGGTGATGGGGAACATGGTAAAACCAGTGAAATCCATGAACACAAGCCCACTGCTTCACTTCTTTAGCCATAAAGTGAGTGCCTTCGTCAGAGGCAATGCTATGTGGAATATGATGATGGTGGATAAGGCATTCCATGAGTCCACAGATGGTACTCTTGTCAGAAGCATCGCCTGCAGAATAGGGAAACCCATATCCAGAGTAAGTGTCTATTCTGGTGAGGACAAGCTGATACTCCTTCCCTGATGGAACATGTCCAATATAATCATCTTGTCACCAAGTAGCTTGCTGATCACCTGGAGGAATGGTGCCATATGGAGGGCTCAGTGTTGGTCTCTGCCGCTGGCAAATCTGGCACTCAGCAGTGGCCATATCCAGGTCACCCTTAGTGATTGGAAGTCCATGTTGCTGAGCCCATGCATAACTTCCATAACTACCACCATGGCCATTTTGTTCATGAGCCTATTGGGCAATGACAGGAGTTCTTGGGGAAAGAGGCTGTGTGGTTTCCATAGAACAAGTCATTCTATCCACTTGATTATTAAAATACTTCTCTGCTGATGTCATCCTTTGGTGAGCACTCAAATACAAATATCTTACCAGTTTTTGACCACTCAGAGACATCCATCCAAGTACCTCCTCCCCAAATTTATTTGTCACTAATTTTCCAATCATGCTGCTTCCAAGTCCCTGATCATTCAGCCAAACCATTGGCTGAAGCCCATTAATCACTATATAATCACACATCTGGCCTTTTCTCCTTCCAAGCTGTGTAACCAGGTGCACTGCTCAATGCTCTGCCCACTGGAAAGATTTCCCTTTGCCACTGTTTTTCAGGGATGTTATAGAAAGGGGCTGTAGTGCTGCAGCTGTCCACTTTTGGGTGGTGCCTGCATATCATGCAGAGCCATCTGTAAACCAGGCCCTTGTCTTCCCTTTCTTTGTCAACTTATCAGAGGGAACTCCCCATGAGGCCATGGGTGCAAACTCAGGGAGAGAAGGCAGAGTGACAGGAATGGGGACCATGGGCATTTGAACCACTTCGTCGTGCAACTTACCAAAATCTTAACTATTGTAAACAGTGCTACAACAAACATGGGAGTGCAAATATCCCTTCAATATAATCATTTTATTTGTTTGGGTATATACCCAGTAATGCAATTACTGGAGTATATGGAAGCTCGACTTTTACTTTTTTGAGGAAACTCCAAACTATTCTCCATGGTAGTTGTACCAATTTACATTCCCACCAACAGTGTTTGAGAGATTCCTTTTCTCCACATCCTTGACAGCATTTGCTATTGCCTGTCTTTTGGATATAAGTCATTTTAACTAGGTTGAGATAATATCTCATTGTAGTTTTGATTTGCATTTCTCTGATGATCAGTGATACTGAGCACCTTTTCAAATGCTTGTGCACCATTTTATTTCTTTTGAGAAATACCTATTTTAATCTTCTGCTCACTTTTCTAAAAAAATCAGACTATTAGATTTTTTTAGAGTTGTTTGAGCTCCTCATATATTCTGGTTATTAATCAATCCCTTGTGAGATGACTAGTTTGCAAACATTTTCTCCCATTATTTAGATTGTCTTTTCACTTTCTAAATTGTATCTGTTGCTGTGCAGAAGCTTTTTAAATTTTGTAATTCAATTTGTTCATTTTTGCTTTGATTGCCTGTGGTTGCGGGATATTTTTCAAACATATTTAGCCCAAACTAACATCCGAAAGAGCTTCTCCAAAGTTTTCTTGTAGTAGTTTCATAGTTTGTGGTCTTGCATTTAAGTCTTTTATTCATTTTGATTTGATTTTTGTATATGGTGAGAGACAAACATCCAACTTTATTCTTCTGCATATAAATATTCAGTTTTCCTGGCACCATTTATCGAAGAGACTATCTTTTCCCCAGTGTATGTTCTTTACACTTTTCTCAAAAATGAATTCACTGTAGGTGTGTGGATTTGTTTCATGGTTCTCTATTCTTTTCCATTGGTCTGTCTCTTTTTATGCCAGTACCATGCTTTTTAGTTACTATAGCTCAGTATAATAATTTGATAACAGGTAATGTAATTCCTTCAGCTTTATTTTCCCCCTTAGGATAGCTTTGGCTATTCTGGGTCTTTTGTAATTCCATTTAAATTTTAGAAATGTCCTTTTCTATTTCTGTGAAGAATGTGCCTGGCATTTTAATCGGGATTGCATTGCATCTATAGATTGCTTTGGATAGTATTGACATTTTAATAATATTGATTCTTCCAATCCATGAATATAGAATATTTTTCAATTTTGGGTGTCCTTTTCAATTACTTTCATCAATGTTTTATAGTTTTTATTATAAGGGTGTTTCACTTCTTTGGTTAATTCCTCAGTATTTAATTTTACGTCTGGCTATTGTAAATGGGATTACATTTTTTATTTCATTTTCTGGTTGTTCACTGTTGGCATATAAAAACGCTACTTATTTTTGTTTGCTGATTTTTATCTGCAACTTTGCAGAATTTGTTCATTGGTTCTAATGGTTTTTTGTGTGAGTGTGTGGAGTCTTTAAGTTATTTTCAAATATAAGATTATATCATCTGGAAAGAAAAATGATTTTACTTCTTTCATTTCCAGTTTGGATGTCTTTATTTCTTCATCTTTTATTATTATTATTATTATTATTATTATTATTATACTTTAGATTTTAGGGTACATGTGCACAATGTGCAGGTTTGTTACATATGTATCCATGTGCCATGTTGGTGCACTGCACCCATTAACTCGTCATTCAGAATTAGGTATATCTCCTAATGCTGTCCCTCCCCACTCCCCCAACCCCACAACAGTCTCCAGAGTGTGATGTTCCCCTTCCTGTGTCCAAGTGTTCTTATTGTTCAATTCCCACCTATGAGTGAGAACATGCAGTGTTTGGTTTTCTGTCCTTGTGATAGTTTACTGAGAATGATGGTTTCCAGTTTCATCCATATCCCTACAAAGGACGTGAACTCATCATTTTTTATGGCTGCATAGTATTCCATGGTGTATATGTGCCACATTTTCTTAATCCAGTCTATCGTTGTTGGACATTTGGGTTGGTTCCAAGTCTTTGCTATTGTGAATAGTGCCACAATAAACATACGTGTGCATGTGTCTTTATAGCAGCATGATTTATAGTCCTATGGGTATATACCCAGTAATGAGATGGCTGGGTCAAATGATATTTCTAGTTCTAGATCCCTGAGGAATCACCACACTGACTTCCACAATGGTTGAACTAGTTTACAGTCCCACCAACAGTGTAAAAGTGTTCCTATTTCTCCACATCCTCTCCAGCGCCTGTTGTTTCCTGACTTTTTAATGATGGCCATTCTAACTGGTGTGAGATGGTATCTCATTGTGGTTTTGATTTGCATTTCTCTGATGGCCAGTGATGATGAGCATTTTTTCTTGTGTTTTTTGGCTGCATAAATGTCTTGTTTTGAGAAGTGTCTGTTCATGTCTTTTGCCCACTTTTTGATAGGGTTGTCTGTGTTTTTCTTGTAAATTTGTTTGAGTTCATTGTAGATTCTGGATATTAGCCCTTTGTCAGATGAGTAGGTTGTGAAAATTTTCTCCCATTTTGTAGGTTGCCTGTTCACTCTGATGGTAGTTTCTTTTGCTGTGCAGAAGCTCTTTAGTTTAATTAGATCCCATTTGTCAATTCTGGCTTTTGTTGCCATTGCTTTTGGTGTTTTAGACATGAAGTCCTTGCCCACGCCTATGTCCTGAATGGTATTGCCTAGGTTTTCTTCTAGGGTTTTTATGGTTTTAGGTCTAGCATGTAAGTCTTTAATCCATCTCGAATTAACTTTTGTATAAGGTGTAAGGAAGGGATCCAGTTTCAGCTTTCTACATATGGCTAGCCAGTTTTCCCAGCACCATTTATTAAATAGGGAATCCTTTTCCCTTTGCTTGTTTTTGTCAGTTTTGTCAAAGATCAGATAGTTGTAGATATGTGGCATTATTTCTGAGGGCTCTGTTCTGTTCCATTGACCTGTGTCTCTGTTGTGGTACCAGTACCATGCTGTTTTGGCTATTGTAGCCTTTTAGTATAGTTTGAAGTCAGGTAGCGTGATGCCTCCAGCTTTGTTGTTTTGGCTTAGGATTGACTTGGAGATGCGGGCTCTTTTTTGGTTCCATATGAACTTTAAAGTAGTTTTTTCCAATTCTGTGAAGAAAGTCATTGGTAGCTTAATGGGGATGGCATTGAATCTATAAATTACCTTGGGCAGTATGGCCATTTTCACGATATTGATTCTTCCAACCCATGAGCATGGAATGTTCTTCCATTTGTTTGTATCCTCTTTTATTTCATTGAGCAGTGGTTTGTAGTTCTCCTTGAAGAGGTCCTTCACATCCCTTGTAAGTTGGATTCCTAGGTATTTTATTCTCTTTGAGGTAATTGTGAATGGGAGTTCACTCATGATTTGGCTCTCTGTTTGTCTGTGATTGGTGTACAAGAATGCTTGTGATTTTTGTACATTGATTTCGTATCCTGAGACTTTGCTGAAGTTGCTTATCAGCTTAAGGAGATTTTTGGCTGAGACAATGGGGTTTTCTAGATATACAATCATGTCATCTGCAAACAGGGACAATTTGACTTCCTCTTTTCCTAATTGAATACCCTTTATTTCCTTCTTCTGCCTGATTGCTCTGGCCAGAACTTACAGCACTATTTTGAATAGGAGTGGTGAGAGAGGGCATCCCTCTCTTGTGCCAGTTTTCAAAGGGAATGCTTCCAGTTTTTGCCCATTCAGTATGATATTGGCTGTGGGTTTGTCATAGATAGCTCTTATCTGATTGCTCTAACTAGGATTTCCAGTATTATGTTGAGTAACAGTAGTGAAAGTGGACATTCTTGTCGTGTTTTAGATCTTAAAGGAAAGGCTTTCTGTTTTCCCCATTGAGTATGATATTGGCTGTGGGTCTGTTGTATATGGCTTTTGTTATGTAGAGATATGCTACTTCAATACCCAGTTTTCGAGGGATTTTTTTAATGAAAGAATGTTAAATTTTACCAAATGCTATCTCAGCATTGATTAAAATGATTGTGTGGTTTTCATCCTTTATTCCACCGATATATTGTATCACATTGATTAATTTGCATATATTGAATCATCCTTGCATCCCAGGGATAAATACCACTTGGTCACGATTAATGATTTTTCTAATGTATTATTGAATTCTGTTTAATATTATTTTGTTGAGAATTTTTGCAACAGTATTCGTCACAGATATTGGCCTATAGTTTTATTTTATTGATGTGTCTTTGTCTGGTTTTCGTATGAGAGAAATATTGGATTTATAGAATGATTTTGAACTTATTTCCTCCTCTATTTTTTGGATTAGTTTCAATGGAATTTGTACTAGTTCTTCTTTAAACATTTGGTAGAATTCAGCAATGAAGAAATCAGGTCCTGGGCTTTTCTTTACTGGGAAAGATTTTATTACTGCTTTTATCTCATTACTTGTTACTGGTCTGTTCACGTTTTGAATTTCTTCCAAGTTCAATCTTGGTAAGTTGTATGTGTCTAGAAATTAGTCCATTTCTTCTAGGTTTTTCAATTTATTGGAATATACTTGCTCATAGTAGCCACTAATAATCCTTTTAATTTCTGCAGTATCAATTGTAATGTCTCATTCTTTTTCTGATTTTAATCATTTTTATCTTCTCTTTTTTCTTAATTGGTCTGGCTAAAGGTTTGTCAATATTGTATAACTTAATAAAAATACAACTTCTTATTTCATGGATCTTTTATATTGTTTTCTTTATTTTTTTTTATTTTTTGTGTTGTTATATTCTCTTCCACCAATTTTTGTTTTGGATTGCTTTTGCTTTTCTAATTCCTTAAGATGCATCATCAGAATGTTTATTTGAATTTTTTTCTTTTTTTTGATGTTGGCACTTATAGCCTTAATATTTTTTCTCAGTACTGCTTTTGCTGTATCCCATAGGTTTTGGTATGTTGTACTTTAATTGTTATTTGTTTCAAGAATTTTTTCAATTTCCTTCTTAATTTCTTTATTTACCTACCACTCATTTAGGAGCATATTGTTTAATTTCCATGTATTTCTATAGATTCCAAAATTTCTTTTGTTTTCAATTTCTAGTTTTATTCCATTGTAGTCAGAGAAGATACCTGATACTATTTCAATGTTTTTGAGTTTTAAGACTCGGGATTCAAAAAGAGAACAAGCATCAAGACCTTTAAAAATATAGTTATAGTTTGAATACCAGCTTTTAGTTAAGCTAACTTCTAACCATAGAGATTTTGAAAGAAAAAATCCTTTCCAATTTCTTATTGCAAGATTTTAGCTGGGACAAACAGCTGATGTGTCTGGCCTTTAAACTTCCTTACCAAAAGTAACCTTCCAAGTGAAACCAATAAACCTTAACCAAGGTTAGTGTTAGCAGTGGCAAATTCATATAAGTCTGTAGCAACTCGATTCTTGCCTCCTCAGAGGAAAGAATTAATCCAAGCGGTATAAGTCAGAGTCAGAAGCCAAGGAAAGTTTTAGAGCAGTAGTGAAAGTTTATTAAAAAGTATTAGAGCAGAAACTAAAAGAAGTCAAGTACACATAGAAGAGGTCCAAGCAGGTGACTTGAGAGATCCGAGTGTGCCATTTAGTCTTTGACTTGGTGTTTTTATACATTGGCATTGTTCTGAGGTTTGCATCTCTTCTGTCTTGATTTTTCCTTGAGGCGGGCTGTCCCCATGCACAGCGGCCTGCCAGCATCTGGGATCAGCCACAGGCACCATGTGTTTACTGAAATTGTACACATGCTCTTTTGAGTTTGAGGTGTTGTTTTTTTCCTTACCCGTTGAGTGGTCCTAGGAAAAGGTCATATACCAACTAAACTCTGCCATTTTGCCTCTTAGAGTGTGTGCTTCAGTCTACTCGCCCACATCTTGAGATCTTATCAGGAAGTGGCTACTCACCAGCTTCAAGTGTTTTCTATCTATTTGAAGACTGGCTTTCCCTGGCACTGGCTGCAACTAATTATTATATTAGAAAGACTGTTTAACAACCCCCTGACCATCACCTGATGGTTGCCTGACATTCCTTGGGTCAGGGGCTATCCTGCCCTCCTCATGTCTGCCTAATTATCTACTCTAACATTTCTCCCTTTAAGAGTCCAAGACCCAATTCTTTGGGAAAATAGACAAAGGTAAGTTTTCTGTAGCTACTTCCTGCTGACAGAGGGGTGGTGTTGGTTGTTCCATGGGTTTTGGCCTTTTGCTAGCTGTCAGGGCAGGGTAGCTCCATGGGTTGGTGAAAGTGGTATTCAGCCAATTCTAAGGAAGACAGGGGCAGAATTTTGCCTCTGTTATACCCCACTAATGGGCAGTCTAGAAGTCATCTGTAGAAGGATGACTTTTGAATATTGTGATGATGATATCCCCCACTGAGGATTATCTAGAGCTTGATGGTCTGAAGGTGAGAGAAGACAAATCAGGCTATTAGATTTAGAAGACATAGACCAAAGGGAGCAAAAGTAGAAGACTAACAAGTGGGCCCAGAAAGAGAAGAACTCAGGAGAACCATTTCCACATTTCTTTTCAATCTAACCAACCCTGAGAGGCTTGTTCTTATAAACTGGAGGCTCGATTCAGGAGTTGTCTGATGTTGTTTTGTACTTTTCCTAATTGATTCACCCAAAAGCAACATTTTCCATCTGAGACTAAACAAATTTCTTCCTGTTCTGCCGTTAACATATCTACCCTTCAATGATTTTTGAGGACTACAGTTGTGCTGAGGTCCCTAGAAACAGGGCTTTAGCCTTTATAACTTGGTGAAGGGACACTATAGCATTCCCTGCATATATAGTTCCATTCCTGATGAAGCTACTACCATCAGAAAACCATATTTTATTTAGATTATCTAGGGGCTGATTTTTAAAGTCTTCATGGCTGGCATAAATTTGGTTAAGTATCTCACAACATGAATGTGTTCAGTTATCCACTCCTGGTAGTGGCAGTAAGGAGGCTGAGTTAAGGGTGGAACCCCACTCCACTGTTAAATGTGGATTTTCTAACAACAAGACTTGGCACTTTAGCAGTCTGTTATCAGTGAGACATTGTGGTTTTTTTTATGTCCAATAAGGGGTCTATTTGGTGAGATGTCAGGGGTCAAACTGACTGCCTCATGCTAATTTTGAGGGCTCCTAGACTAGGAAAGCTGCTGCAGCCACTACCTTGAGGCAATGTGGCCACCCTTGTGCTACTGGGTCTAGGTTCTTTGAAAAGTAACCTACAGGATGTTTAATTGGTCCCATGGTGTAAAGTAGAACTTTTAGGGCTACATCTTTCCTTTCAGCGATGAGAAGCTAAAATGGTTACATTAGTATGGGTAGCCCAGCAGCTGGGGCTTGTGAGAAGGCAGTTTTTTGCTGCCTAAAGGCTTGCTTCTGATCATTTTCCTAGAGAAGTGGGTCCCTATTTATCCCTTCTTTTAGAGCCTGATATAAAGACTTAGCAATTCCACCATATCCCCATATTCAAAGTCTGCAATATCCTGCAATCCACAAAAAAGCCTGAAGTAGCTTTTGGGTGGTTGGGATAGGTATTCTAAGGATGGCCTGTATCCATTCTGGAGAGAGCTTATGTTATCAGGGGTCAAGACTATCTCCAGGTATTGGACCTCTTGTCTTAGTAGTTGTGCCTTGGCCTTGGATAACTTGTACTCTCTGTCTGTGAGGAAACTTAGTGTCTGGACTACAGTTTGGATTCCAACTCTCTTGTTGGGGAGCAGATTAACAGGTCATCCATGTACTGTAGGAGACATCCTCCCTTCTCAAGAGTTGGTGACTGTCTAGCCAAGCCTTACCCAAACAAATGGGGACTTTTACTGGAATCGTGTGGAAGCACTGTTCAGGTGAGCTGTTGAATCCTTCCTTTTTAATTCTTCCACTCAAATGGAAATAGAAGTTGGGAGGATGGGTCTAGGGGGATACAAAAGAAAGCATCTTTGATGTCTAAAACTGAAAACCACTGAGCATGTAGAGATACTTCTCCTAGAATTACATTTGAGTTAGAGACCATTTGGTATATTGGAACTACTGCCTCATTTATAATTTGCAGGTCCTGGACTAGCCTGTATTTTCCATTGCTTTCTTTAACAGGTAAAATGGGGGTGTTTTAGGGGGAGATACAGGATATTAATAACCCATGCTTTAGAACTTTTTAAATCAAGGGCCAAAGTCCCTTTTTGACCTCTGGCCAAAAAGGAAACTTCCTTCTACAAGAATAACCAGAAGGATACTTGAGCTAAATTAATATAGGCATTGCCACTATGACTTTTTGTGGTATTCCTGAGGTCCAGACCTCTGGTTTAATGAAAAGGTATGTGGGAAGTTTATCCTGGTGTGTAGTTTCCTTGAGGCATATGATCATATTTGGAAAAGGAGGTATTGGCCCTGGAAGAAAGGTTAACTGAACCCCTAGTTTAAACAAAATGTCTCTACCAAAAAGGGGCATATGATATTCTAACATCACTAAAAATGAGTGAGAAAAGACAATTTCCTCCTGTAGGCAGCACAGAGGGGGAGTAAACCTTCGGGTTATAAGCACCCCATTTATTTCCATCACCTAGAAGGATTTGGAGGGTAATTGCCCCAGCAAACAGGTAAGCACTGAACAGGCCACTTTATGTCCAAAGGAAAATTTATAGTCCTACCTGCCACGTCCAAAGCAGCCCTTGACTCCATCCCTTCAATAGTGATACTTGATCTGGGAGCCGGCCAGACCACAGGGCCCCTTCAGCTCAAGGCCATCAGGGATTGGGATTTTGTCCAAGGGGCCTTTCTGCCCTCAAGGAAGTCCTGTTTCCATTGGCCAGGCTTGTGGCAGAGAGGGCAAGCCATACCTGTCCCATTGGGGCAGTTTGCCTTCCAGTGGCCTGGTTTCCCACATCAATAACGGTTACCTGAGAGGGTATTCTGAGGGCAATCTGGAGGGTGCTAGTGAACTTGTAGAGCAGCTAATAGTTGGAGCTGCACCTTTTCCTTCCACCTCTCCTTTTACTGAGCCCTTTCTCTTCTTTCTGGTCCCAGTTATAAAAGACTGAGGAAGCTATTTTGAGGATGTCAGGGTGTTGGGGGGCAGTGCTCATTTTTGGAGTTTCCTCCAATTATCTGGAGTTGCCTGAGTTAGGAAGTGGTTCTTTAGAACCAATTGCCTTTCTGGTGTTTCTGAGTCTGGGTTGTTATGTTTCACTAGGGCCTCTTGTAGCCTCTCTTGGAAAGTGGTGGGGTTTTTAAGAAGGGCCTTGATCTATAAAGGCTAATTTATTATAGTTCTTTGGGGTTCTATAGGGCTTTGTTCTGCTAAGCTTTCATTCCTTCTACCATAGAGAGAAACATGTGGTTCCTTGCCCATATACCCCCTTGGGTATTGTAATCCCAGTTGGGATCAACCTGCAGAACTGCAGTGGCTCCTACAGGTAGCCACAAGGATCAGTCAGGATCAGTCATATGCATTACATTTTCAAATTGTTGGACTGCCTCTGTAATAGAGTCACATTCTCCCTTAGACAGGGTTTTCCCTAGTATTACTGAGAGATCCCTCAAAGTGAATTCAAATGTTAGGCCCAGTTTATAAAACCCTTCAGTGTATTTGTCAGGGTCCTCCATAAACTTCCCTAGTTTCACTTTAATTTGGCTCAGGTCTTGCATAGTAAATGGAATATGGACTACAGTGGATCCACTAAGGCCACTAACCTCTCAAAAGGGGCACAGCTTAAGGGAGTGGTGTTCAGAGGACGGCCCTGGGTAGGGAGGGGAAGGCTCCAGGACTGACAGACTTAGATATAATGGGGTTGAAGGGGCAGTGAAGTTTAATCTAAACTCCGCCCTTGATTCCTTCAGGGCTTGAGCCCTGGGTAAACCCAATAAGGAGGTCTTCCGAACCAAATATAGGGGGCTGCCTATTACAGCTATCATCACTGGATCCATTTTACAAGCATGACATAGGTCAGGATTGTTTCTTAGGTCCATGAGGGCCTGTACATAGGGTATTTACAGCCATTTTCCCTGCTGGCAGCAAAATAAATGTAGTTAATAGATCATATTAAAATTATGCTTCCATTTTGCAGCCAAGATTTCTGGTCCCAGATATTGGATTCAACCCAAGCTGTGTTACAGAAATATATTAGCCTTTTCTCTTTTACGGTTTGAGGGTCAAACTTTTCCCAGTTTTTGGGGATGTATCCAAAGGCCATGTCTTATGGTATGGAGACATGATTAACCATCTGCAAAGAGGACAGAGAAGGAAAAGGAGAAAAAAAGAAGACATCCCCTCTCATTTCCCTATTATTATTTCCTGAAGAGGGCATCTACTATTAGTCCTTAGAGTTCCAAAATAAACTGGTCATACTGGGTACCCTTAACCTCATCCCGATTACCCATTAGAGAACAGAAGGGATACTGGAGTAAGTAGGGACCCCCTATTTCTTCTTGGGGTTCCAGAATAAACTGTCCTTACTGGGTACCCCAACCTTGCTTTCATCTCTTTTCTAACGGCAATCTGTTCTGTGCCTGTAGCCTGGGACCAGCTTTAATCTGTGTCCTATTGGTACTTTTGTCTCTTGCAACTGAGGCCTTGGGCCCACCT
The DNA here is from genome assembly GCF_006542625.1 of Nomascus leucogenys. Lineage (NCBI taxonomy): Eukaryota > Metazoa > Chordata > Mammalia > Primates > Hylobatidae > Nomascus > Nomascus leucogenys. The sequence goes on along the minus strand of NC_044406.1, from coordinate 69,762,747 downwards.
ATATCTTTGTTTCCATGACCTTATAGCGGCTCTCACTCAGAGCATTCTAGCAACAAAATTATTATCTCTTCTCTTATAATCCCATTTCCCATATTCTTTAAGTAGATGAGAAGCCTGTTTTTCAGCTACCTGCCACACGGTGCTGGACTTTTCTCTCTTCGAATATGACCTTGAAGGTCTTAATGCATATTGAGAAGGATGTGTAAGTGACTTGAGAAATGAAAAAAAAATTATATTTGGGGTTCCTCATCCTCCCTGCATAACATGCAGAAAAAAAAGTGCTTAATCAGATGAGATAATTCCTTTACTACAGGAAGAAGTGTGAGGAAGTGAGATAGATACTCATGGAAAGTGTTCAAATGCTTGCAAAAACAGCAGCCCTTGAGTTCGAGAAGGCAATGTTTATTTGCCCTCTTAACATGAAGGATGAACTTCCAGTAGGCTTTGGGCTTGGGCTTACAAATGGCAAAGGAACAATTTTTCCTGCTCCAAAAGAGGTGCTAACTCAAAAAAAAGAAAAAAAAGAAAAAAAAAACAGCAAGCCTCTCTTGTGAGCCTCCAGGAAGGCTATTAGTGTTTCAGGTCTACTTGATGTGGATTCCAAGGTCCTTCTCACCCCCATGAGCCACCCATTAGGGTGAGCTGAGAGATCAGCCAAGGGATGTAGAGCCACTGCGGTCAAGAGGAATAATTCTAAGGTTTGGTTAGTAAGCAGGAAAGTGGAAGAGAAGGAAAACAGATACAGGGTTGAATGACTCCAGCCAAAGAAGGCAAGGCATAGAGGTATCTTACCACTAGGGAACTTATCCGAGTCACAGCACAAAATTATGTTAGCAGTGGTGAATCTGTATGGGTCTGCAGCAACTTGATTCTTGCCTCCTCAGAGAAAAGAATTCATATGAGAGACATAAGGCAGAATGAGAGACTGAGGCAAATTTTAGCGCTAGAGTGAAAGTTCATTTAAACTATTAGAGCAGGAATAATAGGAAGTAAAGTACACTTGGAAGAGGGCCAAAAGGGTTACTTGAGAGATCCAAGTGCACTGTTTAGTACTTTACTTGGGGGTTTATACATTGGCATGGTTTGGGGTTGGCATGGCCCCTCCCTTGATTTATTCTCGGGACAAGCTGTTCCCATGTGCATTGGCCTGCCAGCACTCGGAAGGAGCCACATGCACAGTGTGTTTACTGAAGTTGTGTGCATGCTCATTTGAAGTGTTTTTTCTCTTACCAGTTGAGTGGTCCTAGGGGAAGGTCATATACCAGTTAAACTCTGTCATTTTTCCCCTTTGTGTGCATGCTTAAGCCCATTTGCCCAACTCCTGATATCTCATCAGGAAGCTGCTAATCACAAGCCTTAGGTGATTTCTAACTATTGGGAGACTGCCTTCCCTGGTGCTGATTGCAACCAATTATTATTTTAAGAAAAAAGGTTAACAACTGCGTGACCATCTCCTGATGGTTGCCTGACATTCCTGGGGGAGGGCCCTCTCCTACCCCGCTCATATCTGCCTATCTATTTTAGCATTAGGACTTAACCAGGGATGCATGAGGCATCTCCAAATAGGTGCAGAACAGCCCTCACAAGATCCAGAATCACCCACAAAGACAGCTCAAATTTTAAAAAGTAGCTAAAAGTCAGGTACAACTCACATTTCTATCTGGCCTCATTCCCTAGAATCGTAGCTTCTCAGCTAGGCATTTACACACAAAGACCAAAAACTCCATTTGCTCCTAGAGGTAAAAAACAATTCAAAATTTGTCCATGGAACGTAAAAGGATCAATAAATGGCAAAAGTCACATAAATATTAAACCAAAAGGACTGATTTCCTAATCAGGGATTTTACCTACAAGACTACAAACTGAAATTTCCTCTGATGTTAATTTCATGTGAAATTGAGGGTGGGCAGTTTTTATTTATTTATTAATTTATTAATTTTTTGAGAAAGAGTCTTGCTCTTTCGCCCAGGCCAGAGTGCAGTGGCGCAATCTCGGCTCACTGCAAGCTCCGCCTCCCGGGTTCACGCCATTCTCCTTCCTCAGCCTCCCGAGTAGCTGGGACTACAAGCGCCCGCCACCGCGCCCGGCTAATTTTTTGTATTTTTAGTAGAGACGGGGTTTCACCATGTTAGCCAGGACAGTCTCGATCTCCTGACCTCGTGATCCTCCCGCCTCGGCCTCCCAAAGTGCTGGGATTACAAGCGTGAGCCACCGCGCCCGGCCAGCAGTTTTTATTTACAAGGGTTTTTACCTTGTTTTAGGTCAGATTTTGTACTTTAATTTAGTCAAGAAAGTTTTGAAGGCTAGCCATAACACTATTATATGTCCTTTTAAAATTTTAACATATTCATCAACTGTTTTATTTTTTTAATCTCTATTTTTTTTATTTTCAATGGTGTACTTAGATCCAATAGCCATTCAATTCAAAAACCTCTTTATGTAAAGCCCAGGTGGTAATTTTCCAGATTTCTACCATATATTCCTGGAGAGGATTTAAGTGAGACAATCCTCATGATCCTCCAAAATTTACTCTCAGAAATAAGATAGCAAAAGATGAAAAAAGCCCCATAGGGATGGGACATTTTAAGACCACTCCCTAAAGAGCTTAACACCTTTGGAATGAATAGTGGGCAGCTTAAAATATTATGTGTCTCGTCATTTAGCATTAGGTATATCTCCTAATGCTATCCCTCCCCCTTCCCCCCACCCCACAACAGTCCCCAGAGTGTGATGTTCCCCTTCCTGTGTCCATGTGTTCTCATTGTTCAATTCCCACCTCTGAGTGAGAACATGCGATGTTTGGTTTTTTGTCCTTGCGATAGTTTGCTGAGAATGATGGTTTCCAGTTTCATCCATCCAGCACACCAACATGGCACATGTATACATATGTAACAAATCTGCACATTGTGCACATGTACCCTAAAACTTAAAGTATAATAATAATAATTTAAAAAATAATAAAAAAATTATGTGTCTCAGACTCCCAATATTTTTAGACTGGCTACCTAATGTGACCTCAAAAATCATATCCTCCAGTGGTGGAGGCTAAGAGAATATCCCCACTTAGTCACAAGTCAAACACTCAAGGACATAAAACAAGATAAGAGGGAAACGTCATCTGGTTTTTATTTCAGAGACCCACAGCAAAATTGTTTTAACAGATAGCAGTTGCATCAAAACGCCAAAATTGACATGTCTTCAGGGCCAGTTTGAACAGCAGGCTTAAAAGTGTTCTAGGCCCATTTTCTACTTTATGGTACCACTCTTTATGACAAAATGATGCAGAAAGACAAAGGAAAATCACAACCCAAAAGAAAACTCCTTCTGAGAGGAAAGGGGTGAAATGATATCAATATTTATAGCACGAAGTAGCAAAAATACACCAGAGTCACTAAAACCCAGGATTAGTCATACAAATCCTTTCTTCTCATTAATCATCATAGAGAAAACAAACAGTGATTTTTATCATCTGTTCAACTAGAGTGTAAAGCGAGAGAGGCTGGGAGCCCAACAAGTAAGAAGGTCTTACTCTTTTGCAAGGTGGTCAGATTCCTGAATTCTCTTTCCTTGCGTTACCCTGCTTGCTGCACGATACTATGATGGCCATAGGCTATTGGCCCCCTAAAGATTCACTGCATAATCACTGACATGAGGCGGATTGATTAATAGGAGAAAAAGCATTTAAATATATTAAATGTGTATACATGAGAGTCTTCAGAATGAAGACCCTTAACTAACGCTTCCTAGATCTGGACTAAGGAAGGTATGGCAGAGCGACTTTAAAATATGTCAAAAAATATATATTTTGGGGTAAACATTGACTTCTGTTAACTAGCCATTGTTTCTGTAATTGAAACTTGACTTTCTTCAGCTGTGGGAGTTTAGGTTGACATTAAAGGCGGCCAAGAGTTGGTTAAATCTTACAGAAGATAGACTGAAACCTAAAACAGAAAAAGTGACTACACAACTTACATATTGTTTAGATCACTGAGCATAAGGAGAGGTTATAGCTACTGGCAATAAACTTAGACCTTCAGCTGCCAAATCTCAAGATGAAACCCTAAACCAGCTCTTTACCTGGAGATGGGGCCCAAACTGAAGACTGCTCTCAATCATTGAATATAGAGAAAACATGCTTTCTTTATCAAAAGTGAGCAAACTCCTTTTTTAGAGGAGTTTCCTGGCAAAATAAACCTTGTATCTCAAACTTAAAATTTTGGGAGACCAGAGAACCTCAGGAGAGAGTAGCTTTTGAGCCTTAAAAATTTCCACAGTTTCTCAGAGAAAATCTCTTGCTGGCACCAATAGGAGAATCACTGCAGATCACAGGGGCTAATATCTTCACTGAGATTCCTTTGTGATTACCAAAATAACAACCAAAATGAGTGATCAAGGAATAAGTTTCAAATTATTGAGTCTTACTGAGCCAGCTTGAGGGCACAACTGAAAAAATGTGAGTCACAGAAGCATCTATAGCTGTGTTTTCCAAAGACGTTCTCATGAACTTTAGTACTTATACATTTTTAAATAAAAGGCAGGGTGGCAGTGAGAGAAATAATTACATACTTGTGAGACCTCAGTTAGTGCCCAGTAAACTTACATTTTACATAATATAAGGTAAAAATCTGATGGAAAAGGGAATAGAGGAAGTTGAAGTATTAGAGATAGGTAAAGGAATATTTAATCTCATCTTATTTTTGTTCTGTACCTGGGAAGATAAACTAATAGTCATTTGAAATGGGTGATTTCTGTTTAGCCCTGAAGGAAGAAAGTCTAATGAGTGGTAGCAAAGGAAGGGGGTATAACAAGGCATGTCTGATCTCCCATCCTGTTATGGTTGTATACTCAGCTTCCAAGGTTTATCTGGCATTCTTTTGGTCAAGAGTGGGCCCATTCAGTCAGTTGGGAGCTTAGAATTTTATTTTTATTTCTTACTCTGAATGACATGACATGCTAGTACAAGACTCAAATCAGAACACAGAGCACTAGGTAAGAACTGCTTCCAATGTCCACCACCATACAGATCTAGACCTCTTTTCTCCCTTTCTATTCATGGCTCTTCTATATGGGGTCACTTCTCTCACCTTAGATTAACTAGCCTCTTGTTTCTGCACCTATCCTCTTAAAGATATTTCTTGCATTACTTATACCCTGATGAACTGGTAGTTTATCTCACTAAAGTAGAGAGAAGAACTGATGAATACATAATCTCTTGCAGCATACACTTTCTAGAAGGGCATATATATATATGACTTTAGGGGCCAAATGTGTAGGACTAATTTAAATTTTCATTAAATATCTCTAGAATGATATAATTAACTATCCTCCTTGATCTAATTTCTTCCTTCCTGTCACTTCTCAATACTCACATCAGATAGCTCTTCTTTGTCTCTAAATTGCTACTTGATATTATTAAACTTGCATAAATTTTTATCAGAGAAAGGTAGATCAACTTACTAAATCACTTTATTTTGTGCACAAATCAAAGCACAAATCCTCTGACTAGAGTGCTATTTCATACTTGTTTTGTATGTGAAATAAAATGCAAGAGTTTTGTGTCCATTCTTTATTCATACCCTTAGAGATCATTGTGCCCATACTGTGTTTATTCTCTTAGAGATCATCTTAGTATATTTTCAGGTTTTGCCACTATGTTATGATAGTTTAGGCGGTCTGATAAGAAAGTGGAATACATAAATGCATGTTAAAATATTTTATATTACATTTGTATTCCTGAATTTAAAAAATCATCATGATCTATTTTACAAATATAACTGAAAATCTTAGCATACATCTAGTAATTGTTGGAATCCTGCATACAAAATAATTTTTAATTTCCTGACTATGTTTGTTGCTTGTAGAGTCTGATCTGTTTTCCTACAAGCTTCAGTAAGGCCACATGATTTGATTTGTGTTTCATTTTCTTCTTTAACTTGGCTCATTTTATTGGAATTTACACTTACCTCAACAATCAAAGTTAAAAAAGTGTCTATTCTCTGTATATCTGTGTTATACTGCTAAATTTATTTAGTGATATTAATATCATATGTGTATAATTGTAAAAATATCATATCCAAACTTTTTTTAGAACATTGGAGTTGGAAACCATTCTTTAAATGTTGGGCATTAAGGAGATCAGTGAGTGAAAATTTAGACTGTGCATTTTGCTGTTTCAGCAATTTATGGCATTTTAAATTAAATTAGTCAACATACATGAAAGCACTTTGTGACTTGTAAAGCAGTCTATAAACATAATCTAGCTATTTAATTAAGTTTTTTGACATCTGGTATCAGGTTCCATGTGGAAATGAAACAAAAGATTATTTTAGGAAGCTCTGTCTTAGGTCATTTGTAAAAATGTGCCAAGATTCAGTGTCTGTTGTCTCAAATGTTATTAAATATCTGACTACTTTCAGAAATTTAATTATCTATTTTAGTCATAGTTTTTAGTAACTTATGCTTATAAGAATTTATTTAGAGAATAACTCTTGTACTCTTCCACTTGTAAGTATATACTGGCATTTAAAAATTTAATCTTGCTGAAAATATAACAATTACATTTATAAATAACTATTTATATTAAAATAAATGCTATCATTTATTTATACCTTAAGTTTATTCTAAATTATTATAAAAATTCACTCTAGATCAAGTTTACAATGAAATTTAAGCTAATAGTACTATTTGAAACTACTTCTTCAGTTACAAAATCTTTGTGGAGACAATCACACTGACTGTATTAGTTCATTTTTACACTGCTATAAAGAAACACCCAAGACTGGGTAATTTATATAGGAAGGAGGTTTTATTTACTCACAGTTCTGCATGACTGGGGAGGCGTCAGGAAACTTACAGTCATGGCAGAAGGGGAAGTAGGCACATCTTACATGGTGGCAGGAGAGAGAAGAAGTGAAGTGGGAAGAGCCCTTTATAAAACCATCAGATCTCATAATAACTCACTCATTATCATGAGAACACCATGGGGGAAACTTCCCCCATGATACAATCAACTCATATGAGGTCCTTTCCTCAAGACCTGGGGATTAAAATTCGAGATGAGATTTGGGTGGGGACACAAAGCCCATTCTGCCCCAGGCCCCTCCCAAAACTCACATCTCTTTCACATTTCAAAACCAATCATGCCTTTCCAACAGTCCCTCAAAACCTTAACTCTTTTCAGCATTAACTGAAAAATCCAAGTCCAAAATCTCATCTTAGATAAGGCAAGTCCCTTCTGCTTTTGAGCCTGTAAAATCAAAAACAAGTTGGTCACTTCCAAGATACAGTTGGAGTACAGGCATTGGATGAATGCTACCATTCCAAATGGGTTGGCTGAAACAAAGTGGCTACAGGCTCCATACAAGTCCAGAATCCAGCAGGGCAGTCAGTAAATGTTAAAGCTCCAAAATGATCTCCTTTGACTATGTCTCACATACAGGGCATGCGGATGCAAGGGGTGTGCGCCCATAACCTTTGGCATCTCCACTCCTGTGGCTTTGCAGGGTATAGTCCACCTCCCCGCAGCCACCTCCAGCTGCTTTCATGGTTGGCATTAAGTGTCTGTGGCTTTTCCAGACTCATTATGGAAGCTGTTGGTGGATGTATTATTCTGGGGTCTGGAGGATGATGGCCCTCTTCTCACAGCTCCGCTAGGCAACCCCACATTTTCCTTCCTTATTTCACTAGCAGAGGTTCTCCATGAGCTCCACCCTTGAAGCAGTCTTCTGTTTGGACATCCAGGTGTTTCCATACATCCTCTGAAATCTAGGAAGAAGTTCTCAAACCTTAATTATTGTCTTCTGAAAACCTGGAGGCCCAGCACCATATGGAAGCTGCCAAGGCTTGGGGCTTGCACCCTCTAAAGCAATGGCCTAAGCTATACCTTTGCCCCTATTAGCCATGACTGGAGCTGGAGCAGCTAGGTCACAGAGGACCAAGTCCTGAGGCTGCACAGATCAGAAGCAGGGCCCTGGGCCCAGCCCTCAGAACCATTTTTAACTCTTAGGTCTCTGGGCCTGTGATGGGACTGGCTGCCTGGAAGATTGCTGGCATGCCTTGGATACATTTTCCCCATTGTCCTGGCTATTAACATTTGGCTTCTCATTACTTATTCAAATTCCTGCAGCAGACTTGAATTCCTCTCCAGAAAATACTTTATTGTTTTTCCACCACATCATCAGGGTGCAAATTTTTCAAACTTTTATGCTCTGCTTCCCTTTTGAATGTAAGTTCCAATTTCAGATCATCTCTCTCAAGTTCATAGTTTCACAGAACTTTAAACTTTCTAGAGCAAAGGCAAAATGCTGCCAGTCTGTGTTAAAGCATAGCAAGAGTGACCTTTGCTTCAATTGCCAATAAGTTCCTCATCTTTATCTGAGACTGCCTCAGCCTGGACATCATTGTCCACATCATTATCAGCATTTTGGTCCAAACCATTAAAGAAGTCTCTAGGGAGTTGCAAACTTTCCCACATATTTCTTTCTTCTTCTGAGCCCTCCAAACTGTTCTAACCTCTGCCTGTTACCTGGTTCCAAAGTCACTTCCACATTTTCAGGTTATCTTTATAGCAGTGCCCCACTCCTGGTACCAAATTACTATATTAGTCAATTTTCACATGCTATTAAAAACACCTAAGACTGAGTAATTTATAAAGCAAAGAGTTTTAATTGCCTCACAGTTCTGCGTGACTGGGGAGGCATCAGGAAACTTACAATCACATCTTACATGGTGGCAGGAGAGAAAGTGAAAGGAAAAGAGTCTTTTATAAAATTATTAGATTTCTTTCTTTTATTTTTTTTTCTTTTGAGACAGAGTCCAGCTCTGTTGCCCAGGCTGGAGTGCGGTGGCACGATCTCGGCTCACTGCAAGCTCTACCTTCCAGGTTCATGCCATTCTCCTGCCTCAGCCTCCCGAGTAGCCGGGATTACAGGTACCCACCATCACACCTGGCTGATTTTTCTATTTTTAGTAGAGACAGGGTTTCACCGTGTTAGCCAGGATGGTCTCAATCTCCTGACCTTGCGATCCACCTGCTTCGGCCTCCCAAAGTGCTGGGATTATAGGTGTGAGCCACCGCACCCGGCCAAAATTATTAGATTTCTTGAGAACTCACTCACTATCACGAGAACGGCATGGGGGAAAGTGCTCCCATGATCCAATTGCTTCCTACCAGCTCCCTCTCTCAATACCTAGGGATTACAATTTGAGATGGGATTTTGATGGGGACACAAAGCCAAACCATATCACTGACTAATAGATACTTCTTCAGTGATTGTTCTGTGGTGATAAGTATAGGCTACTCTAACAAGGGCAGAAAAAGATAGTGGCTTTTCATGGATGGCTTTTTATTTGGAACATGGCAATTTTTATATTTAGCTTCTTCTAATCTCCTTCCTTAGCCTCCTATTCTGTATTGATATGCATTTATCCTGTACCCTATTCTTCAAAAGATCTTGTTTTCAATAGTAGGCACTGACTCTATGGAGGCTGTAAAGCCTTCAAGACAAAAATGAAATAAATTTTCCCTGGAAAAATTCCTGGCCCCATTTCACAAGATGTGAAAGATAATTTTAGTAATGATGTTTAGCCAACCCCCCTTCTCCTTTACATTATTTCTCTCTACATATGTCAGGTCTGCCTGTGTAGCCAAATAATTGTTATCACAAAGAATATTTTTCTCAACAGAAAAATATCAATTATTTTCTCTAAACACACATGTAGCGTCTACAAGCATGCGTTTATGGGTTGATTATTCAACAAATATTGTTACTACCTATGATGTGCCTGGTAACATTTTATGCACTGCGGATGCAACTGTGAAGAAGTCAAAGTTTCTGGGCTTGTGGAGCTTACATTCTGGAAAAAACAATAACTATGTATCTATATAATATATATCTCCATTGAGAGAGAGAGAGAGAGACAAAGAACTCTGTATTTGACTTCTTCCAAGGAATCCTATAGTACTTTATATGACAATTGTGAGAAATACTTGTAAGGAATCAAGTACAGGGTTCTTTGATGATATAAAGGACACATAATTAAGATTGGGAGGTTAAAAAAAAGCCTTTTCATAACAGTGACATTTACGATGAGGCAAGAATAGTAAGTACAGTTAGTAAGTAGAAGGTCAGAATGACAGGAGAAAACATTTCAGAAAGAGCAAACAGCATGTCTAAAGTCCCTGAGTTGAGAAGGTACTTTGTTTAGCAACTGAGAAAGTCTGAGTGTGTAGACTGTACATAAAAAGTTGAAGCATAGCAGGAGGAACAATATAAGGTGGTTGTTACCATTACAGACAGGAGTCAAACTCCATGGGTTTAAATTTCAGTTTTACCAAACTTAATATAAGCACACCTTGTTTTATTATGATTTGCTTTACTGCAGTTCAAAGATATTGCATTTCTTTTTAACAAATTGAAGGTGTGTGATGACTCTGTCTCAATCAAGCGTATCAGTACCATTTTTCCAGGAGCATATGCTCACTTCCTATACCTGTGTCACATTTTGGTAATTCTCACAGTATTTTGAATTTTTCATTATTATTACATCTGTTATGGTGATCTGTGATCAGTGATCTCTGATGTTACTATTGTAATTGTTTTGAGGCACCATAAAACACACCTATATAAGGTGGCAAACTTAATCAGTTAATGTTATGTATTTTTAACTGCTTCACCAACCAGCTGTTTCTTTAGTTTTCTCCCTCTCCTCAGACCTCTCTATTCTCTGAAACACAGCAATATTAAAATTGTGCCATTTAATATCTGCACAATGACCTCTAAGTGCTCAAGTGAAGAAGGACTTGCATGTCTCTCACTTTAAATCAAAAGCTAGAAATCATTAAGCTAAATGAGGAGAGCATGTCAAAAGACAAGACAGGCTAGAAGCTATGCCTCTTGCACCAAAAAGCCAAGTTATAAATGGAAAGAAAATGTTCTTGAAGAAAATTAAAAGTGTTACTCCAGTGAGCACACCAATGATAGCAAAGTGAAACGGACTTATTCTTGATATGTAAGAAGTTTTAGTGGTCTATGTAGAAGATCAAACCAGAAACAACATTCCCTTAAGCCAAAGCCAAATCCAGAGCAAGGCTCTGCCTTTATGCCTTTATCTTTGCCCATTTATGAAAGCTGAGAGAGGTGAGGAAGCTACAAAAGAAAAGCTTGAAGTTAGCAGAGGGTGGTTCATGAGGTTTAAGGAAAGAAACCATCTCCATAACCTAAAAGTGCAAAGTAAATCAGCAAGCACTTATATACAAGCTATAGGAAGTTATTCCTAAGTTCTAGCTAAAATAATTGACAAAAATGGTTATACTAAGGAATAGATTTTCAATGTAGATAAAACAACCTTATACTGGAGAAAGATGCCATGTAAAATTTTCATAGCTAAAGACGGTAAATCAATGCCTGACTTCAAAACTTCAAAGGACTTGTTGACTCTATTGTTAAAGATAAATGCAGCTGATTACTTTATACAGAAGCCAATGCCCATTCACCATTCTGAAAATCCTAGAGCCTGTATTCTATCTGTACTCTATAATTGGAATAACAAATCCTGGATGACAACACATCCGTTTATAGCATGTTTCACTAAATTTTTAAAGCCTACTGTTGAGACTTCATTCTCAAAAAAAAAAATTTCTTCAAAATACTACTGCTCATTGAGAATGCACCTGGTCACCAAAGGGCTCTGATGGATATATGAAAGGAAATTCATATTGTTTATATGTCTACTAATACAACATCCAATCTGAAGCCCATAACATGGATCAATTTTGACTTTCAAGACTCATTATTTGAGAAATACATTTAACTACCATACATAGTCCTTCTTCTGATGTATCTGAGCAAAGAAATGGAAAACCTCCTGGAAACGATTCACCATTTTAAATGCAATTAAGACGATTTATCATTCATGAGAGGAGGTCAAAATGTCAATGTTAACGGGAGTTTGGAAGAAGTTCATTTCAGCCCACGTTGATGACTTTGAGGGTTTCAACATGTCAGTGAAGGAAGTACTGGCAGACGTAGTGGAAATAACAAGAGGACTAAAATTAGAAGTGAAACCCAAAGATGTGCCTGAATTACTGCCATCTCATGAGAAAACTGAGTGGATGAGAAGTTGCTTCTTATGGATGAGCAAATAAAGTGGTTTCTTAGGATGGAATCTACTCCTGGTGAAGATGCTGTGAACATTGCTGAAATGGCAACAAAGGGTTTAGAATATTACATAACCTTAGTTAATAAAGCAGTAGTAGGATTTGAGAGGACTGGCTCCAACCATGAAAGAAATTCTACTGTATGTAAAATGCTATCAAGCAGCATCACTTGCTACAAAACCATTCATGGAAAGAAATCAATAGATGCAGAAAACTTTTTTACTTTATTTTTCACTTTTAAGTTCAGAGGTATATGAGCAGTTTTGTTACTTAGATAAATGTGTCATGGGGATTTGTTGTGCAAATTATTTCATTACCCAGGTATTAAGTCTAGTACCCATTAGTTATTTTTCCTGATCCTCTCCCTCCTCCTACCCTCCAATAGGCCCCAGTGTGTGTTTCCCTCTATGTGTCCATGTTTTCTCATTATTTAGCTCCCACTTGTAAGTGAGAACATGTGGTATTTGGCTTTCTGTTTATGCCTTAGTTTGCTAAGGATAATGGCCTCCAGCTCCATCCATGTCTCTGCAAAGGACATGATCTCATTGTATTTTTAGCAGCATATTATTCCATGGTGTATATGTACTACGTTTTCTATACCATATATCATTGATGGACATTTAGGTTGATTCTGTGTCTTTGCTATTGTGGATACTACTGCAATGAGAATAAGCATGTCTGTGTCTTTATAGTAGAAAGATTTATATTTTTTGAGTATATACTCAGTAATGGGATTGCTGGGTCAAATCGTATTTTTTTCTTTAAGTCTTTGAAGAATGACCGCACTGTCATCCACAATGGTTGAACTAATTCACACTCTGACGAACAGTGCATAAGCATTCCTTTTTCTCCACAACTTCACCAGCATCTGTTGTTTTCTCAGTTTTTAATAATAGCCATTCTGACTGGTGTGGGATGGTATCTCATTGTGGTTTGGATTTGCATTTCTCTAATGATGAGCTTCTTTCTATATGATTGTCAGATGTATGTATGTCTTATTTTGAAAAGTGTTTTTGTTCATGTCTTTTGCCCACTTTCTAATGGAGTTGTTTATTTTTTCTTGTAAATTTGTTTAAGTTCCTTGTAGATGCTGGAAATTACACCTTTGTCAGATGCATAGATTGTGATTTTTCTCCCATTCTGTAGGTTGTTTACTCTGTTGATAATTTCTTTTCCTGTGCAGAAGCTCTTTAGTTTAATTAGATCCCATTTGTCAATTTTTGCTTTTGTTGCTATTGCTTTTGACATCTTGGTCATGAAATCTTTTTCCAGTTCTATGTCCAGGATGGTATTGCCTAAATTGTCTTACAGGGTTTTTATAGTTTTGGGTTTTACATTTAAGTCTTTAATTAATCTTGAGGGTTGTTTTGTATATGGTGTAAGGAAGGAGTCCAGTTTCAATCTTCTGCATAAGGCTAGCCAGTTATCCCAACACCATTCATTGAATAGAGAATCTTTTCCCCATTGCTTATTTTTGTCAAACTTGTCAATGGTCAGATGGTTGTATGTGTGGAGTCTGATTTCTGGGTTCTCAGTTTTTTTCCAATTGGCCTATTTGTCTGTTTTTGTACCAGTAATATTCTGTTTTGGTTAGTGCAGACCTGCAGTATAGTTTGAAGTCTAGTAGTGTAATGTCTCCAGCTTTGTTCTTTTTGCTTAGAATTGCACTAACTATTCAAGCTCTTTTTGGTTCCATATGAATTTTAACTTTGTTTCTTTTAGTTTTGTGAAGAATCTCAATGATTGCTTAATAAGAATAGCATTGAATTTAGGTAGTATGGCCATTTTATCAATACTGTTTTTTCTGATCTATGAGCATGGAATGTTTTTCCATTTTTCTTGTCTCATCTCTGATTTCTTTGAGCAGTGTTTTGTAGTTCTCTTTGTATAGATCTTTCACCTCTCTAGTCAGCTGTATTCCTAGGTATTTTATTCTTTTTTGTGGCAATTGTTATCTTATTTTATAAAGTTGCCACAGGCACACCACCCTGATCAGCAGCAATCAACATTTAGGCAAGAACTTCTACCAGCAAATAGATTATGATTTGCTGAAAGATCTGCTGATCATTGGCATTTTTTAGAAATAAAGTATTTTAAAATTAAAGTATGTACTTTTTTTAGATGTAATGTTCTTGCACACAATAGGCTACAGTATCGTGTAAGCTTAATGTTTTTTTGTTGTTGTTGTTGTTGTTTTTGAGGCAGAGCCTTGCACTCTCACCCAGGCTGGAGTGCAATGGCACAGTCTCGGCTCACTGCAACCTCTGCCTCCCAGATTCAAGTGATTCTCCTGCCTCAGCCTCCCAAGTAGCTGGGATTACAGGTGTCTGCCATCATGCCCAGCTATTTTTTTTTTTTTTGTATTTTTAGTAGAGAAGGGGTTTCACTATGTTGGCCAAGCTTAACTTTTACATGCATTGGGAAATCAAAAAAATTATGTGACTCACTTTATTGCAATATCACTTTATTGCTAGGTGGTCTGGAACTGGGGAACCCACAATATCTCTGAGGTATGTTGGTATTTACAGTGCCTTGGCAAGTTATATACATCTGTACTTTAGTTTTCTCATCTGTAAATGGGGATGATTTTAATGGTAATGACCTCATAGGGTTTTAGTGACTACTAAATGAGATATGTAAATTAATATATTTACATTAGCTACTTCTATTATAAATGTTTTGGAAACCCCTCCCAGAAACAATTTGCATCTATGTGTCCCCTCTTTTCTGAGCATCAATACATGGACATTTGACTCATGTATACAATATATACAGTTTGACTCACAGGAAAAAAAGAAACAACTCTTTTTAATCAAGTCCCTGTCACCCTATGGAAACAAAGGAGACTCAGGCTCAAGTTGTTTGTAATAATCTAAGTCTATATCACAGGTCTATAGATTATGATATCACTGCCTGTCCAGCTAATTTCCTCAACTCTTCAGCTAGTATTCAAGTTTGTATCAGTTTCTACTGCCCTTTGGACTTGGAGGGTATACGCTTTCTTGGATGTGGAGAAAATTAACCTTCCTGTCTCACATCAGGCATAAGCTTTGGTGAACTCAAGTATACTTCAGCTATACTTTTACATTTTTGATGAAAGACAGGGCCAATTCTTTGTTCGTGGAGCAATATAATTACTCTGGGATTTAAACTTGAACTCATACCATTTCGGCAGGCAGGCAGATAGGCAGTATTTCCCAGAAGTCCTGTAAGAACAAAAAGATTATTTTTTATTTGACTTACATTATGCTGGGGTATCATTTGCTCCTCTAAACCTTAATGATTTGTTCTCAGAAATACTTATATTTCAAGCTTACATTACTCTATATTTTACTGATTTAGAAAATAAAATCATAATTCAATTGATGCAGAGACTTTAAACCCCTAGGAGATGTTAAAGGCCATTTTCAATAAATATTAAGTATTTATAAAGTCTAAGGAATTTGTCTAACTCTCTGTATAATACAAAGATTAAAAAAGCATATCTCTTGACCTTAAGAAGACTACCTTCTAGAAAGGAAGTGTAAGGCAGAGCACAAATAACTATACCAGTAGGCATAATATGAAGAGAGTGAAAGGAAGGTTCTGATGAGTATTCAACTGAAGAAATAAACAAAAAAATTAGAATGTAGGAAGTATAAACCAAACCACAGATGAAGTAAAATTTGCAATATGCTTTAAAAGACTGAGTAAAAAATCAATAGACAGAAGTGACAAGGAAGGTAATTATAGGTAAACACTATTGAATAAAGGAATAAAGACAGAAATAAAATTAAAAGCTGTGCTTAGAGAATTTGGAATAGTTATTTTAGGTTGGAACATAGAATATGTGAATAAAAGCTAAGAAATAAGCATAGAAAGGCTCACTGTGTCCAGATTATTGAGCACCTTGAATTTCACATTGAGTAGTTTGAAGTTAATTACTAAAGATTTCAGAAAGTTTATGAGCAGTGACATAGTTACAAGTGTACCTTAAGATATCTCAAACAGTGATATGTAGCATAGTTTGGACCAGGGGATACTTGGACAGAGAGAAGCAGTAATAGTCTAGGGGTGATAAGACATTAGGGTTGGACTGGTATGGTAGCAGAGATCATGGAATTAGCTCTTCGCAGAGGTAGAATTTGTGGATATTCATGAGTGATTTTATGTAGGAAGTTAGGGAAAAGGTTGTATAAGGTGACTCTATTGGTTTGTTCTAGCAATAGTGTGGGAATTGTGGTAACATTATTAAAAATAAAAAGGAAATTCTTGCTTTTTGTATGGTGCTTACCATAACATCATGCTTGACTAGTTTCTTAAGAAACAAAGAGCCAATATACGGTAATTGTTCAGAGTATAGACTCTGAAGCAGAATTTTTCTGGATTCAAATCTTGGTTCCACTGCTTCCCAGTTTTGTGACCATGAAAAAGTTGTGTAAACTCTCCAGGCTTCAGCTTCCTTCATCTGAAGAATGAGAGTATTGAAAGTAAACAGTACACACATCAGAATGTTGCCGTGAAGATTAAGTTATAATTAATAAAAGTGTTTAGGATATTACCTGGCATTTAAATTATTATTTAAGACATGGCAAATGTCTTATTCAGAAGTATGTTTATGTGTTGCACTCAAACCAATAACACACAGAATATGTGTTAATATAGGAAGTTACTTTGGAGATACTAAGAGTCAGCACTTTCTCATATGAGAGACACTATCACATACATTATACACATTAAAAACCGTTTTGATTAAAGAATATGAACGAGAAAAAAAGTAACAATACACAGGAGTTAAAGATGAGCTGTAAATGTTTTCCATGAAGCTCCTCTAAAGCCCAAACTCTTTTCCCTGGTATAGAATGTCACAAGCACTTACTGTCTATTTTGCATATTAAAACTCAACAATAAATTGCTTCCCCACTACCACTAACTTTAAAAAATGTGAAGCGCAAGGGTTAATAAACTTAAACATTTAAAGAGTAATGAAATGGACTGTTTTCCCTTTCCATCTGGCTTTTATCAATTGTAAGTCAGTTTCATAAGGACAGCTACACAATCAAAACAAGCAATCTTCCTAGTAAGATAATTCAATTTTATAAATGAATTACTTATGTGCCTATAAGTAAATACATTTCTATGCATGAGGATATTGGCTGCTGTCAATGAGATAATCAAATCCAGGGGAAAAGGCTATTCTTGTAAACACTTTAAACTCAAAAAGGCCCCAAATTTCTGGGGTATGATATATTCAATCAGAAACATTTCATTCTTACAGAAAGAGCAAGTTGGAAAAAAGATTTTTAGCACAGAGACACAAGGTCAACAGAACAGACATCAGAAGAGAGCCATTTGTTTTGTTAGAGAAATCAAGTGAGCAAAAAGAAAGAAAAAAAAACCTTGCTATTCTACACAACTTCAACGTCTGGAAAACATGTACTCATGCCAAAAGAAATTAAACATTACCCAGGCAGGTGAATATAATCTCTAAAAGACAGCACAAAATAGAGAAAAGAGCTTTGGAGTCTGACAAACTTGGACATGAATCCTGGCTCTGCTGCTTGCTTACCAACAGTGTGACTTTGAGCAATTTACTTAACTTCCTCGGTCTTCACTCTCTTCACTTGTATAATGGAGGAAATAACACCTACTTTTCAAGATTAGACCAACGACGAAGAAGTAACATATCTGTAAATTACCTAGTGTAGTGCCTGGCACTTAGAAGGTACCTAGAAAAATAGTAACTCATCAAATTAGTTCTTTGTTTGCTATAGAATTTAACACAAGTAATCTAGCTTCTTGGCCTTTTTCTGCATTCTGTGAAGTGAACAAAACGATGAGTTATTTAAGTAGGACATTTGTTGATATACATATAATGATGCATATGCAGAGAATGTTGGCTTATGTATCTTAACATACACAGTCATACCTTAAGTTAGTGGTGCAATTTTCATTTTCTCAGGAGCTTTCCTATACATTTAATTATGTTATTCATACAACAAACTTGTGAGTTTGACAGGGCAGGTATTTCTATCCCCATTTAACATATCAATAAATAAATAAATCTTGGATAGATTACTTCCTGTTTGTCCAAATGCGCATAACTGAGACAAGAATTTAGTGCTCTCTTATAACAGAGTGACACATCTTAAATGCCCTGATTGCTATTTTAATGCAACAAATTTTCTGTTTTGGCTTTGCATGAAATTCCTCATTTTTTATCCTTTAAAATCAGAAAAGTATATTGAGATCAGCTGATAAAAGATTTTAAACAAATGTAAGCTACTATTGCATTGAAAAAAATTATAAAACTGTTTTCTTTTTTTTAAAAAAAAAGAGTATCCCATGCTCATTGTATAAGTCAAATGGCACAAAGATACCTAAAAATTGCTATAGGATCTCAGTTAACATGTTAGTAATTAATGCTGAGAGTCTAGCCATATTTCTATATCTGTTTTCTTTCTATATCTGTTTTGAGTATATCCTTAGCTATTTTCTGGTACTCAGTGACAAAATTCCAATGTAATTATCCTAGGATAAGAGTTACAAATACATAATGGAAAAGTGTTAGCTTACCTAATAAAAGCATTTATAGTATTTTAAGAGGTTTGACTTTAACTTTCTAGAAGTAAAATTTTATAAACATTAGTTCTTTTTATTGATACATAATTGTACATATTTATGGGGCACATGTGATATTTTGATATATGCATACAATGTGTAAGGATCAAATCAGGCTATTCAGGATATTCATCACCTAGAATATTTATTATTTCTTTGCAATGGAAACATTTCAGGTCTTCTTTTCTAGCTATTTAAAAATATACAATATAGTGTTAACTACAGTCACCCTACTGTGCTATTGAACACTAGAAGTTATTTCTTCTAGCTAACTGTATATTTCTACCCATTACTCAAAGCTAACTGTATATTTCTACCCCTTACTCAATTCTTCTTCATCCCCCTTCTAACCTTCATTCAGCTTCTCAGCCTCTGGTAACTATCAGTCTATTCTTTATGCTATCAACTTTTTTAGCTCCCACATATGAGTGACAATATGAGATATTTGTCTTTCTATGTCTGGTTTATTTCACTTAACATAATGACCTCTAGTTTCATTTATGTTGCTGAAAATGACATGATTGCATTTGTTTTTATTGCCAAATAGTATTCCATTGTATACATATATACCACATTTTCTTTACCCATTATTCTGTTGGTGGGAACTTAGTTGATTCCATATCTTGGCTATTGGCAATTCTGCTGCAACAAACATGGGGGTGTAGATATCTCTTTGATATGCTGATTTCATTTTTTTGATAAATATGTAGTAGTGAAATTGTTGGATCATATGGTATTACAGTTTATTTATTGAGAAATCCTTATACTGTTTTCCACAATGACTGTACTAATTTACATTCCCACCAACAGTGCATGAGTTTACTTTTCCTCACATCCTGGACAGAATCTGTCATATTTTGTCTTTTTATTAATAGCAATTCTACAGGATAGGATAATATTTGCATTTTGTTGATGATTTGTAATGTTAAATTTTTTGTTCATGTACTTGTCGACTATTTGTATGTCTTCGTTTTAGAAATGTCTACTCAGATCTTTGCCCAGTCTTTAATGGGACTTTTTTTTTGTTTTTTTTGATGTTGGGTTGTTCAAGTTCCTTGCATATTCTGGCTATTGGTTCCTTGTTGAATGCACAGTTTGCACATATTTTTCTCATTCTACAGATTGTCTTTTCACTCTGTTAATTGTTTGCTTTGCTGTGCCAAAGCTTTCTTTTGATATTATTTTAAATTAGCCTAGACAGAGAATCAGGAGGCCTAGGTGTGGTTCCTCTAGCTATTTACTGGATTATAAATAAATAACTTCTCATAGGCTCCAATTTCCCCATTGGTGCAATGAGGAAGTTCACTTTAACCCCTAAATTAAACGAGCCTATGGGGCACTAGTTGTCTTAGTTCATTTGTGCTGCTACAACAAATTACTAGAGACTGGGTAATTTATAAAGAACATAAATTTATTTTTCTCAGCTCTGGAGGCTGAAAGGTGTAAAATCAAGGCACCAGCAGGTTCAGTTATCTGACAAAGGCTGCTGTCTACTTCTAAAGTAGCATTTTGTTGTTCCATCCTCAAGAGGAAGGAATGCTATGTCCTTACATGGTGTAAGGTAGACAGGAAAAAAGCTGAACTCTGCAGGAACACTCGTTCATAATGGCCTTAATCTCATTAACAAGAAGAGGATCCCTCATGACCTAACAACCTCTTAAAGGCCATACCTCTTAATACCATCACATTTGCCGTTAAGTTTCAACACTTGAATTTTGGAGAGGACACATTCCAACTATAGCATTAGTAAAATATTATTTATACTATTTAATAAAATGTACTTATAAAGCCAATATTTTCCACATTAGACAGAGTTTCATAAGTTTTAAATCTCAATTAATAAAAATACTCAGAAATGTTTAGAAATGATGTGTAAATTTCTGGTAATTGAGTGTTGTGATAACAGGAATATCTAAAAATGTTCATTTTAGCACCTTTGTGGAAAATTATCATTCTCTCTCTCCATATATATATATATATATATATATATATATATATATATATATGAGTTTACTTATCTTTAACTGCAAGTATAGTTTAGAGGTGAACTGAATTGTAAGCAGTTTTAAAAGGAAACATCATACAACAGATGTATTCTGACTTATAATTGAGAATATAATTGGAATCTTCTTACAAAGAAGATGCAATGCGGATAATAGACTTTTTTATATTTAAGGAAGGCTCAATAAGGAGGATGACTGTTATGCACTGGAGCAACAGGAAGTAGATCCAAGCAATTAAATATTCTGTTGACTGGCTTCTATTGCCTACTGTAGAAGACAGGGTAGTACTGTGAGAAAGGGAATAATGTAACACAAAAGGGGTTTCTTCATCATTCATTTATCTGCCTTCTTTCACTCAATATATTTCAAATACACAGAATAAAAATAGAAGTGAAAATAACTGTCAAGTTTGGGGGAGAGTAGGTGAAAACTATAGCTCACATTAAAAAAAGATCACAAGATGAAAAGCCATTAAATGGATTTGGACTTAAACAAATTAGCATGTTTTTAGCTCTAGAATAAAAGACCAAGTGAAGAGTAAGAATGTGAGTTTGAATCCTGGCTCTGCCATTTATATTCCATGTTACCTTGTACGTATTGTCACTTTCAAACTCAGTTCTCTCATTGGTACAATGGTCATATTTATAGTACAGGACTATGGTAAGGATTAAATAAGGCAATGACACAACATGCTTAACATAGCACCTAGCACATGTTAAGAACTCAATAAATGTTAGCTATCATGGCAGAGACATTTTACAGCCTACCAAAAAATTGATGTGCTTCTCTACATTTCCTAGCCTTTTTGTAGTTAGATAAGGCTATGTTGTACTATAAGTTCTGGCCCATCAGCTGTAAGTGAAAGTGATGTGTATTACTTCTGGACCTAAATCTAGTAATGGTGCATATGAATTCTTTATGTTCTTCTGCTCTTCTACCTGTTGATCACGCAGTCCATGTGTTTCAGACAGTACAGTTATAAGATTGTAGAACCTCTGCCAATCTGGTCAGTAAATAACTAAATAAGAAGCAGAGGCCCCTGACAATCCATATTGAATATGTATGATGAGTGAGAAATAAATTTGTATTTTTAAATCACTGAGATTTGGAGGTTGTTGTTAGACAGCATAGTATACTCTGTCTTGACTAATTTAGTTACCGTAATTATCATCACATTTTCAACAGTCAAGTCTAGGTAATGATACAGTGAAAAGTAACAAGTGATGGAACATGAACATATGTGGGTTCCAGATTTGTTTTTCTTATTAACTATGTCACTGGAAACAAGTCATTAAACTGTTATTTTCCTTAATTAATATGCCTACCAACTGGAGAAAATACTATTACTTCTTCCTCACAATATTTTTGTGAGGATAAAATATAGATAAACATCCTGTGAAAGTCAAACATTGTGGAAATATGAAGGATTGTTTTTGTTGTTTGACTTGAGGATATTAAATGTTTATGAAAAACTTTAGAAGGAGACAAAAGGGAGTAGCTCTACATAAAAATGTATATTAAATTTGATCTTCTCTTGTGTCTGTTCATGTTTGTTTTTTTACTTTCTTATAATACAAATGAATTGTTTAAACCATAAAGGAAGGATCACAGGAAGAGTTGACATTACATGGTATTAGGACAAGAAATATAATCTTGCATAAGGTTTAATTTACCTACCTCTTAGTATTATAGAATACTACAACTAATAATTTAGTTTACATATTATTAATATACTCCAACAGCTTCAATTTTATATATGACTGAATTTTAGGCAAGTCACAAATGGTAGTCTTTGAATAACTACTAGATAGTACTGTTTCTGTCACAATGCTATTATAATTAATTATATCACTTTTAAAATTTATTATGTATTTTAATATCCATTGTATTTTAATATCCATTGTATTTTATTACAGACAATTTATCTACTCTCCTGAAGATGCTGCAACTTATAAGCCATATCTATAGGAATTAATTTATTAATAAAATTATTGGTCTTTTATAAATAGACAAACCAGATTATGTAAAATCTTGAATGACAAGTTATCTTTATGAGTACTAAATAACTTATTCTAATTAATAAATGACCTCAAGCCTAAAATACATGTCTTTATTTTTTTGAAAGTTCATGTAATATATTTGGCAGCATGCTGATTAAATAAGAAAATATCCTCTTAAATAAAATGTTTTATAAGAAGTAGTCATTTTTTAAGAATTTATACATAGTGTGGAGTCTAATTGAGAGTTTAAACAGCTATCATGCATTGAAAGCTACAAATATATATCTCTTATGAACTAATGGGACAATTTTCTTTTATATGGGTAACACATATCCAATTAAAGGTGTAGAGAAACAGAAATAAATTAAAAAGAACAATACACTTATTTTAGAGCATAATATCACCATTTTCCCAAAGACTTACTGTTGTCCTTAAAAGTGTTTGGTTTTCATCAGCTTCTTTTAATGCCAGATTGCTTATGAATTAAACCATGAAAAAATATGCAGAAACAACCCCAGGGATGTCTCTGCCTTGGGAAATAGTTGTGGTCGACATGGACTTTAAAAGAATAGCCATTCAGAGTCACCTTTTAAAATAGACTCAAGAGACTACATTAAAATTAAACACATTTAATGATTAATTATTTCAATTTGTGAAAAGTTATGTTCTTAACTCTATTTACTACCTTATTCACAAAGAAACAAAGGCTTTAAAGTCCTGTTTCAGTTTTCCATAGTGATTCAGAGTGGCAGTATTTCATAATGTTTGATTCTTTTATATCTCTGTAGACTTGACTTCATACAGGTCTGATCATTGATGATTGTCTTTATTCTTACAGTATAGTATCTTTTGGATTAGCATATCATATAAGGGGAAGGTGGCTGGCAAGATGGCCGAAAAGGACAGCTCCATTCTGCAGCTCCCAGCAAGTTCAATGCAGAAGGTGGGTAATTTCTGCATTTCCAACTGAGGTACCTGGCTCATCTCACTGGGACTGGTTACACAGTGGGAACAGCCCACTGAGGGCAAGCTAAAGCAGGGTGGGGCATTGCTTCACCAGGGAAGTGCCAGGGGTCAAGGAACTCCCTGCCCTAGCCAAGGGAAGCCATGAGGGACTGTGCCATGATGAATGGTGCATTCCAGCCCAGACACTATGCTTTTCCCATGGTCTTCACAGCCAGCAGACTGGGAGACTCCCTCTGGTGCCTACGCCACCAGGACCCTGGGTTTCAAGCACAAATCTGGGCAGCCATTTGGGCAGACACTGAGCTAGCTGCAGGAGTTTTTTCTTCATACCCCAGTGGTGCGTTGAATGCCAGCAAGACAGAATCGTTCACTCCCCTGGAAAGGGGACTTCAAGAAGCCAGGGAGTCAAGTTGTCTAGTTCAGTGGTTCCCACCTCCACAGAGCCCAGCAAGCTAAGATCCACCGACTTGAAATTCTCACTGCCAGCACAGGGGCCTGAAGTCAACCTGGGATGCTCGAGCTTGATGGGGAGAGGCGTCCACCATTACTGAGGCTTGAGTAAGCAGTTCTTGCCACACTGTGTAAACAAAGATGCCGGAAAGTTTGAAATGGATGGAGCCCACTGAAGCTGGGCAAAGCCGCTGTAGCCAGACTGACTATCTAGATTCTTCATCTCTGGGCAGGGCATCTCTGAAAGAAAGGCAGCAGCACCAGTCAGGGGCTTATAGATAAAACTCCCATCTCCCTGAGACAGAGCACCTGGGGGAAGGGGCAGCTGTGAGTGCAGCTTCAGCAGACTTAACTTTCCTGCCTGCCAGCTATGAAGAGAGCAGCGGATCTCCCAGCATAGTGTTTGAGCTCTGCTAAGGGACAGACTGCCTACTCAAGTGGGTCCCTGATCCCTGTGCCTCCTGACTGGGAGACACCTCCCAGCAGGGGTCAACAGACACCTCATACTGGAGAGCTCTGGCTGGCATCTAGGGGGTGCCCCAATGGGATGAAGCTTCCAGAAGAAAGAGCAGGCAGCAATCTTTGCTGTTATGCAACCTCTGCTCATGATAACCAGGCAAACAGGATCTGGAGTGGACCTCCAGCAAACTCCAGTAGACCTGCAGAAGAGGGACTTGACTGGTAGAAGGAAAACTAACAAACAGAAAGGAATAGCACAAACATCAACAAAAATTATGTCCACATGGAAACGTCATCCAAAGGTCACCAACAACAAAGACCAAAGGTAGATAAATCCACGAAGACGAGGAAAAACCAGCACAAAAAGGCTGAAAATTCCAAAAACCAGAATGCCTCTTTGCTTCAAAGGATTGCAACTCCTCACCAGCCAGGGAACAAAACTGGATGGAGAATGAGTTTGATGAATTGACAGAAGTAGGCTTCAGAAGGTGGGCAATTACAAACTCCTCCAACCTAAAGGAGCATGTTCTAACCCAATGCAAGGAAGTGAAGAACCTTGAAAAAAGGTTAGAGGAATTGCTAACTAGAATAACCAGTTTAGAGAAGAACATAAATGACCTGATGGAGCTGAAAAACACAGCACAAGAACTTCGTGAAGCATACACCAATATCAGCAGCTGAATCAATCAAGCAGAACAAAGGACGTCAGAGATTGAAGATCAACTTAATGAAATAAAGCGTGAAGACAAAATTAGAGAAAAATGAATGGAAAAGGAACAAACAAAGGCTCCAAGAAATATGGGACTATGTGAAAAGACAAAACCTACATTTGATTGGTGTACCTGAAAGTAATGGGGAGAATGGAACCAAGTTGGAAAACATGCTTCAGGATATTGTTCAGGAGAACTTGTCCAACTTAGCAAGACATGCCAACATTCAAACTCAGGAAATATGAGAACACCACAAAGATACTCCTCCAAAAGAGCAACCCCAGGACACATAATCTTCAGATTCACCATGGTTGAAATGAAGGAAAAAAATGTTAAGGGCAGCCAGAGAGAAAGATCAGGTTACCCACAAAGGGAAGCCCATTAGACTAACAGCAAATCTCTCAGAAGAAACCACACAAGTCAGAAGATAGTGGGGGCCAGTACTCAACATTCTTAAAGAAAAGAATTTTCAACTCAGAGTTTCATATACAGCTAAACTAAGCTTCATAAGTGAAGAAGAAATAAAATCCTTCACAGACAAGCAAATGCTGAGAGATTTACTCACCACCAGTGCTACATTACAAGAGCTCCTGAAGGAAGCACTAAATATAGAAAGGAAAAACCAGTACCAGCCACTGCAAAAACATGTCAAATGGTAAAGAACATTGAAACTATGAAGAAACTGCATGAATTAATGGCAAAAACAATCAGCTGGCATCATAATGACAGGATCAAATTCACACATAACAATATTAACCTTAAATGTAATGGGCTAAATGCCCCAATTAAAAGACACAGACTAGCCAACTGAATAAAGACTCAAGACCCATCAGTGTGCTGTATTCAGGAGACCTATCTCACATGCAAAGACACACATAGGCTCAAAATAAAGGGATGGAGGAAGATTTACCAAGCAAATGGAAAGCAAAAAAAAAGCAGGGGTTGCAATCCTAGTCTCAGATAAAACAGACTTTAAACAAAAAAAGATAAAAAAGATGAAGAAGGGCATTACATAATGGTAAAGAGATCAGTACAACAAGAAGAACTAACTATCCTAAATATATGTGCACCCATACAGGAACACCCAGATTCATAAAGCAAGTTCCTAGAGACCTACAATGAAACTTAGACTCCCACACAATAATAGTGGAAGACTTTAACACCCTGCTGTCAATATTAGACAGATCAATGAGACATAAAATTAACAAGGATGTTCAGGACTTGAACTCAGCTCTGGACCAGGCAGACCTAACAAACATCTACAGAAGTCTCCACCCCACATGAACAGAATATACATTCTTCTCAGCACCACATCACACTTATTCTAAAATCAACCACATAATTGGAAGTAAAACAGTGCTCAGCAAATGCAAAAGAACAGAAATCATAAAAAACATTCTTAAAGACCACAGTGCAATCAAATTAGAACTCAGGATTAAGAAACTCACTCAAAACCACACAACTACATGGAAACTGAACAACCTGCTCCTGAATGACTACTGGGTAAATAATGAAAAGAAGGCTAAAATAAATCAGTTATTTGAAACCGGTGAGAACAAAGACACAGTGTACCAGAATCTATGGGACACAACTGAAGCAGTGTATGGAGGGAAATTTATAGCACTAAATGCCCACAGGAGAAAGCAGGCAAGATCTTAAATCAACACCCTAACATCACAATTAAAAACTACAGAAGCAAGAGCAAACACATTCAAAAGCTAGCAGAAGGCAAGAAATAACTAAAATCAGAGAAGAACTAAAAGAGATAGAGACACATACAAAAAACTCCTAAACACAGCAATGAATCCAGTAGCTGCTTTTTTGAAAAGATTAGGGCAGGTGCAGTGGCTCAAGCCTGTAATCCCAGCACTTTGGGAGGCAGAGGCGGGCAGATCACGAGGTCAGGAGATTGAGACCATCCTGGCTAACATGGTGAAACCCCGTCTCTACTAAAAATACAAAAAAAATTAGCCAGGCATGGTGGCGGGCACCTGTAGTCCCAGCTACTCAGGAGGCTGAGGCAGGAGAATGGTGTGAACCCTGGAGATGGAGCTTGCAGTGAGCCAAGATTGCTCCACTACACTCCCGCCTGGGCCACAGAGCAAGACTCCATCTCAAAAAAAAAAAAAAAAAAGAAAAGAAACGATCAACAAAATAGACTGCTAGCAAGACTAATAAAGAAAAAAAGAGAGAAGATCAAATAGACACAATAAGAAATGATATCACCACTGATCCCACAAAAATACAAACTAACATAATGGAATGCTATAAACACATCTATGCAAATAAACTAGAAAATATAGAAGAAATTGATAAATTCCTGGACACATACACCCTCCCAAGATTAAACCAGGAAGAAGTCGAATCTCTGAATAGATCAATAACAAGTTCTGAAATTGTGGCAGTAATTACTAGCCTACAAACCAAAAAAAGTCCAGGACCAGACGGATTCACAGCCAAATTATACCAGAGGTAGAAAGAGCAGCTGGTACCATTCTTTCTGAAACTATTCCAAACAATAGAAAAAGATGGACTCTTCCTTAACTCATTATATGAGGCCAGCATCATTCTGATACCAAAACCTGGCAGAGACACAATGAAAAAAGAAAATTTCCAGGACAATATCCCTGATTAACATTGACGTGAAAATACTCAATAAAATACTGGCAAATCAAATCCCGCAGCACATCAAAAAGCTTATCCACCACAGTCAAGTTGGCTTCATCCCTGGGATGCAAGGCTGGTTCAACATACGCAAATCAATAAATGTAATCCATTACATAAACAGAACCAGTGACAAGAACCACATAGGCCTTTGATAAAATTCAATACCCCTTCATGCAAAAAACTCTCAATAAACTAGGTATTGGTGGAACATATCTCAAAATATTAAGAGCTATTTATGACAAATATATAGCCAATATCATGCTGAATGGGCAAAAGCTGGAAGAATTCCCTTTGAAAAGTGGCACAAGACAAGGATGCCCTCTCTCACCACTCCTATTCAACATA
Source organism: Nomascus leucogenys (assembly GCF_006542625.1). Classification (NCBI taxonomy): domain Eukaryota; kingdom Metazoa; phylum Chordata; class Mammalia; order Primates; family Hylobatidae; genus Nomascus; species Nomascus leucogenys. The sequence continues at coordinate 69,734,390 of NC_044406.1, read as the reverse complement.
GTGTTGGAAGTTCTGGCCAGGGCAATCAGGCAAGAGAAAGAAATAAAGGATACTCAAATAGGAAGAGAGGAAGTCAAATTATCTCTGTGTGCAGATGACACAATTTTATATTTAGAAAACCCCATTGTCTCAGCCCAAAATCTCCTTGAGCTGATAAGCATATTCAGCAGTCTCAGGATGCAAAATCAGTGTGCAGAAATCACAAACATCCCTATACACCAATAATAGAAAGAAAGCCAAATCACGAGGGAACTCCCATTCACAATTGCTACAAAGAGAATAAAATACCTAGGAATACAACTTACAAAGGATGTGAAGGACTTCATCAAGGAGAACTACAAACTACTGCTCAAGGAAATAAGAGAGGACACAAACAAATGCAGAAACATTCCATGCTTATGGATAGGAAGAATCAATATTATGAAAATGGCCATTCTGCCCAAAGTAATTTATAGATTCAATGCTATCCCCATCAAGCTACCATGGATTTTCTTCACGGAATTAGAAAAAACTACTTTAAATTTCATGTGGAACCAAAAAAGAGCCCATATAGACATGACAATCCTAATCAAAAAGAACAAAGCTGGAGGCATCATGCTACCTGACTTCAAACTATACTACAAGGCTACAGTAACCAAAACAACATGGTACTGGTACCAAAACAGATATATAGACCAACGGAACAGAACAGAGGCCTCAGAAATAACACCACACATCTACAACCATCTGATCTTTGATAAACCTGACAAAAACAAGCAATGGGGAAAGGATTCCCTATTTAATAAATGGTGTTGGGAAAACTGGCTAGCCATATACAGAAAACTAAAATTGGACCCCTTCCTTACACTTTATACAAAAATTAACTCCAGATGGATTAAAGACTTATATGTAAGACCTAAAACCATAAAAGCCCTAGAAGAAAACCGAGGCAATACCATTCAGGACATAGGCATGGGCACAGTCTTCATGACTAAAACACCAAAAGCAATTGCAACAAAAGCCAAAATTGACAAATCAGATCTAATTAAACTAAAGAGCTTCTGCTCAGGAAAAGAAACTATCATCAGAGTGAACAGGCAACCCACAGAATGGGAGAAAATTTTTGCAATCTATCCATCTGATGAAGGACTAATATCCAAAATCTGCAAAGAACTTCAACAAATTTACAAGAAAAAATCGCATAAAAAATTGGGTGAAGGATATGAACAGACAATTCTCAAAAGAAGACATTTATGCAGCCAACAAACATATGAAAAAAAGCTCATCATCACTGGTCATTAGAGAAATGCAAATCAAAACCACAATGAGATACCATCTCATGCCAGTTAAAATGGCGATCATTAAAAAGTTACGAAACAGATGCTGGAGAAGATGTGGAGAAATACAAACGCTTTTACACTGTTGGTTGGAGTGTACACTAGTTCAATCATTGTGGAAGACAGTATGGCGATTCCTCAAGAATCTAGAACCAGAAATACCATTTGACCCAGCCATCTCATTACTGGGTATATACCCAAAGGATTATAAATCATTCTCCTATAAAGACACATGCACATGTGTGTTTATTGCAGCACTGTTCATAATCGGAAAGACTTGGAACCAATCCAAATGCCCATCAATGATCGACTGGATAAAGAAAATGTGGCACATATACACCATGGAATACTATGCAGCCATAAAACAGGATGTGTTCATGTCCTCTGTAGGGGCATGGATGAAGCTGGAAACCATCATTCTCAGCAAACAAACACAGGAAGAGAAAACCAAACACCGCATGTTCTCACTCATAAGTGGGAGCTGAACAATGAGAACATATGGACACAGGGAGGGGAACATCACACACCCGGGCCTGATGTGGGATAGCGGGCTGCAAAGGGATAGCATTAGAAGAAATACCTAACATAGAAGATGGTTTGATGGGTGCAGCAAATCACGATGGCATGTGTATACCTATATAACAAACCTGCACATTCTGCACATGTATCCCAGAAATTAAAGTGTAACAAAAAAGAAGAATATCATATAAGGAAAGATAAAGGAAACAGTGAAGTTTGAATTCTTGTGAGAATTTTGTTATATCTTTAAGCTTATTTTGTCATTTCTGTATGTCTGCATCAAGAGGAGTCAGTCTTACATAATTCAAAGGGTACTGAACCCAGACAGCTTCACTTTTTAGCCACCCCCTCTTAGCAACTATCTGATTTGAGCAAGTCATTAATATATCTGGGTTTTATTTTTATTATCTTTTTTGTCATTTTGCTCCTTTTCTGTTCAATGAGTCAATGACCTTTATAAAATACGTACATTTAACTTAGCAGATAAATATGCTCTGTTCCTCTTCTCTTGTCGTTTGAATTTTGCCTGTTTTACTCATATTTTCTTCTCATAGTGCAAAACTATGAGTTGTAACTACGATTCAAAAGGTGCAGAAAAGAAGAGAAAAGGCTCTTTTTTTCTTTTGGCAGGTCTGTGAGGGACTTGACCAAAGAGAAAAGGAAAACAACAACAACAACAACAACAAAAAACAATGTAATGGGTAAAATATAGAGTTAATATTATTCCCCCTCAGCAACAAGATTTTTTTTTAATTGCTGGATCTAAAAAAATAAAAACTGTGGGCCTCTTTATGCAAAAGCAGTTGTCCAAAATCTTTAAATATTCTTTTATGATTTTTTATAGAGTCTACAACCTGCTCTCAAATACTCTTTCTGGTCATGTTACTTGTGACTTCTTCATTTAGACTCTTTTTCCAACCAAATTATGTCTTCAGTGTACATGATAATGTACTTATCATCATTTATCTTGCTACTTCCACTACGTTGGACACCCTCCTAATCAAATATCACTTATTCTTCCTAACTTTAAGTGGCTAAAAATCATTTAAAGAATCCAGTCTCTATTCTTACATAAGCTGAAATACGGATCTGTAGTTCTCAGAAACTGTACCAGAAGTTGGCCTTTTTCTCCAAATTTTACTTTTCTCTATCTACTCCCACTGCCCTGGGATTAGGATAAGAGGTTGTCTGGTTTTCTAAGAGGGTGTCTGCTTTTCTAATACCATCTTTGAACTTCAGCAGTTCTTTCCTGTAAAGATAAAATAATTAATTTTTGTGTGTGTGTTTCTTTTTTACTAAGTTAACATTGTTGAATATCATAAAAATGGCAGAAACAGTGTTGCATAAAAGCTAGTCATATGGAATTAGAATTCAATGATAGTATGACAGCACAGTTTGACAATGAAACCTAATTAATAAAAAATCTGCAATGCAGTGTCTGTGTTTGAAGCAGAGCATTCAGTTTTTAGACCATGTTTCAAAAGCAGCATTGACAAATGGGTATATCTTACGGAGTGATCAGGATCACAAATTGGACAGAAGTTCATAAGAGAAAAGTTTGAAGGATGCTAGAATATATAGACTGGACAATATCTTTTTCCAAACATTTAAGGAACTATCTTGTGGAAGAGGGTAATATTTATTTTTATTCTGGATCTGAACACTAGTATAAATTGGGTAAAACTTACTAGAAAACAGATTTGGTTCCATTCTTGAGGAAATTCTAAATCTTCATGCATTTCCTTGGGTAATATTCAAGTAGAGCTATGATCATCTGTTAGAGATGTGTAAACTAAAAATAAAATTTGAAGCCCCCCTGCAACCATCGGAATGGACTCCCTCCTCTGCTAGGGCACTCTAAAATTTAACTTGAAAGACTGGTTTAGGTCATGATTGGAAATGGGGGTAGGGTATGCCTCATTATGTCCTCCCCCCTTTTGGAATTTAGAAAAAGCCAACCAGCATTTAACATCAACACAGACGTTAAGTCTTATAAGAAACATTTACAATCTATTCTCTCTGAAGCCTGCTACAAGGAGGCTTCTGTTCTCCACAACCTCTTTATTGAAACTCACACATTCCTTTCTATTGATAACTCTTTCAAACAATTGCCAGTTACAAAAAATTTAAATCTACCTATAACCTGGAAACCCCCCTGCTTTGAGTTGTTCTGCCTTTCTGGATCAAACCAATGTATATCTTAAATGTATTTGATTGATGCCTCATGTCTCCCTAAATTGTATAAAACCAGACTGCTCCCCAATGACCTGGGGCACATGTTCTCAGAATCTCCTGCAGGCTGTGTCACAAGCTATGGTCACTCATATTTGGCTCAGAATAAATCTCTTCAAATATTTTACAGAGTTTGACTCTTTTTGTTGACAGATATCATAAAAAGAATGGAACATGGGTTCCATTTCTAGGATCCCTTCCAAGTTTAAGGTTCTATGAATCTAAACTTTCTTTTTATTGTCTTGGATAGGCACATGGTTTCTGATATCACAGGGTAAAAGAAAAACACTCTTAGAGTCTTCTTAAATTAGCTTCTCTGATAGGATTATTCTTGGTTCAAATACATAATTGCTTAATTAGCTCTAGAAGTATTGTGTACACTATTAGTCGCATGTTCCAATATAATTTTCAAAACCTTTTAGAAATCCATGTCAACTGGCAATGTGAAAGCAAACCATGGATTGTACTGCCATTTCTGTCCCTGAATTGCCCACCAAGACTGGATTTACACAACAATACTTTCAACTTATTGAGGATCTGGAGTCAATATCAACTGTAATATATTCAAACAGTATTAAAGTGTCCATAATTTGCACACTAAATGTTTATAGTATAAAAGGTGAATACCTATATTTATTTATTAATTTTGATCAGAATAGTGTAGAGCTTCCAATTTTCTAGAAATAAAATGGTGAAAAATCATATAGTTGTTATTGAGACAAAATTTTCCTGTCACTCTTGCCAGATGCTGAAATTAAGAAACATATTTCAAGCACAGGTTTAACCCATGGCACCAGCATCTAAAATGACTCCAGGCATTACGGGTGCTTATTTATTGTATTTGTGTTGCCCTATAAAGCACAGACAAGACATTTTAAATAAAATAAAATTGATTTGGTCATTTCAAAATTAAGACCTTAGCAAAAAACTGCAATAGGTAAATATTTTCTGTGTCATATGAAAAACAAGTTTATAATACTAAGTTAATGTTGAAAGACCTCTAAAGCTAAATTTAGTGATATGTGTAGTAATGATGAATAGTCATGCAATTCTTGAAGTTATTATGTTTTTAATAATTAAAAGTGGAACAAAAAAAGCCACCGGATTCCCAATGATTAATATACCCCATGCCTCTTAAAAAGAGAACAATGAATCTTCTGTGATTCTCCAGGTTAATTTTTTTTTCCCATGGTAAGCTTTATTGGTGATGACAGCTAACAGACATTTCTTACAAACTACCACCGTTTTGAAAAGTAGTTTGCATGTTTTGGCACTTTATTTTAGAGAGGAACTGAAATAAGCTATTGCCAACATTTCACTAAATTACACTGTTAAAGGTCTGTTTTGACATCTCCACTTTTTCACTTGAATATTTCTGAAAAATTATAAGGTACGGTTATGCATTCCTCAAAGAATGTCCTTCAGTAATCAGCTCTTCCAAAGTTCAAGAGGTCCTATTTTCATGGGGGAAGTGCTTTAATCAAGATTTTTTTTTCCAGTTGTCAGTAATCAGAGCTCTTCCTGAGTTTTCTTCAACCCGTTTTGAAGATAAAATTATCAAATTTCCATGGCAATTAAATGAAAAATTTTAAGTATATGGATCATTCTGCATAATAGTCACCAAGGTACAAGTGAAATTAACTAAGAAAAAAGTGCAGGATTTAGCATGAAGGCCATGGGCTCACAAAATGCAGGTCTATAGCAACGTTTCTCTGTTGTAAAAGGGTTTTGCATTCTAACCAGCTGCGTTTCCCTAGACCTGTTTTATATATATTTCCAACAGGACAAAGATAACTCTGATAAAATGTTACATAATTAAGAAAACAAGTAACAGCACAAAATATTTTTTATTATACAGAAAACAAATTAAGGTCATACTGAAACAAATGTAAGCTGGAAGAACTTTTAAAGATCACATCTTCCATATGTTGTTTTTCAACTATTGTCTAATAATACAAAGTAACTTGACCTCACAAGATAATTATATAACTAATTACTCAGTTGACAAACACACACAGAGGGGGCACTTAGACAAGCCCCAGCTGAAGGAAAATTGTCCATCCCAGTGGTCAGAAATTGAGCTTTGGAAAACCTCACCACTGTGAACTAAGTCTCGCTGGGGCTCTGAGTAAACTTTAAAGGCTGTCTAGGACACAAGGACTGCAATTCCTAGGCATGTCTTAATGTGTACTGGGCTCAGAGCCAGCCAACGTGGGGATGGGGACACATAACTTATTAAGGCAAGAGCCAAGGAAGCTAAAGCAGTGTTTATGCCAACCCTCCCCAAACTCTAGGCAGAACAGCTAGCAGCAACAAAAGTGACACTTTTCTTTAACTTGATGAAAGAAGAGAGAAAATTAAAGAGGAATTTGTCCTGCATCTTGGATACCAGCTCAGCCACAGTAGTAGAAGGCACCAGCAGAGCTGTGAGGCCCACTTTCCAGGGCCTCCATCCTGAAGAATATACCCAGACACACCCTGGGCTAGAAGAAAACCTGCTGCCTTGAGAGAAAGAACCTAGTCCTAGCAGGATTCATCACCTCATGAATCAAGAGCCTTTGGGCTCTAAAGTATCAGCAGGAATACTCAAGTAGAATTCTGTGGGCCTTGAGTGAGATGTTGAAAGGTGCTGACTTCAGGTACCAGCTCTGTCACAGTGGTAGAGAACTAAGCAGGCTCTTGGGGTTCCCAATTCCTGGGCTTGTCTCTTGGATGGCATTTCTGGACATGCCCTGTTCCAGATGGGTGTGCACTGCCCTGACTAATGCATCCCAGGCCTGGCAGCATTATCCACAAGCGGAATAACGAGTCCTTGGGCCTTAAGTGAATATTAGCAGTAGCCAGGGAATACTCACCATGGGTCTTTGGTGGTGGCAGCCATTGAAAGAGGCTCCTATGCCTGTAAAAAAGGGAAAAATGAGTGAGAAAGACTTAGTCTTGAGGTTTGAGTGCCAGCTTGGCCACAGCAGAAATAGGGCACTGGGTAGATTTCAAAGGTTTTTGACTTCTGTTCCTGGATCCTGGATGGCATCATTGGAGCTGCCTGTGGCCTGAATGTGCTGCCCTGAAGGGAGGGACACAAGACTGGCTGGCTTTGCCACCTGCTGATTATAGAGTCATAGGTCCTTGAGTAAACATAGCCAGGTAGTGGTTACTGTGAGTCTTGGGCAAGACCCAGTGATGTGCTACCTTCAAGTCTGAATAAGGACAGCCTCAATGGTGGTGGTCACAGGGCTGCTTGTATCACCTCACTACTACTTCTAGGTGGCTCAGCACACACACACACACACACACACACACACACACACAGAGATAATGAGAGAGAGAGAGAGAGATTCCAAAAAAAGCAAGGGAACAGAACAAGAGTCTTTGCCTGATAATCCAGAGAATTCTTCTGACTCGTATCCAAGAAAAGCAGATGGTAAAACCCTATATTTGGAAAAATCTGAAGACTCCATCAATAAACAATTCAAATGGATAAACAAATTCAGAAAATATGGAAGATACAAAATCAACATAAAAATTAGCAGAATTTTTATATACCAACAGTGAACAATCTGAAAAAAGTTAAGAAATTAACCCCATTTACAATAGCTACAAATAAAATAAAACACATGGGAATTAACCACAAAAGTAAAAGATTTCTAGAATGCAAACCATAAAACATTAATTAAATAATTGAAAAAGACACAAAACTTGAAAAGATATTTCATGTTTATAAATTGGAAGAATAAATATTGTTAAAATGTCCATACTGCACAAAGTAATCTAGAAATTCAATGAAGTTCCTATCAAAATACCAATGACATTCTTCACAGAAACTAAAAAAAAAATCCAAAAAATTATATGGAACCACAAAAGACCTAGAATAGCCAAAGCTATCATGAGAAAAATTTCAAAACTCGAGAAATTATACTACATAACTTTCAATTATACTACAGAATTATAGTAATGAAATTGGCATGGTACTGGCATAAAAAACAGACAAATAGTCCAATGAAACAGAATAGAGAACCCACAAAGTAATCTACACACCTACAGGGGACTCATTTTCGACAAAAATGTCAAGAACATGCATTGAGGAAATATATCTATATCAATATGGATATATCTTATATATATGTATATATATAAAGAGATCTATTTATCTATCTATATCTATAGCTATACAGAAGAATGAAATTAGATCTCTGTCTGCATAAATATACACAAAGAGAAAATGATTAAGGACTTAAATCTAGAATATCAAACTATAAAATTTCTGAAAGAAAACATTGGTGAAACTCTCTAAAACGTTGGAGTGGGCAAATATTTCTTGAAGAATACCCCACAAGCATAGGCAACCAAAGCAAAAATGAATAAATGAGATCACATGAAGTTAAAAAGCTTCTGTAAAGCAAGGAAAACAATAAACAAAATGAAAAGAAAACTCAGAGTATGGGAGAAAATATTTGCTAACTACTGATTTAATAAAGTATTAATAACCAGTATATATAAGAAGCTGAAAACAAAAACTCTAATAATCTGATGTTCAGCGAAAAATCTGAATGAACATTTCTTTAAAAAAAAGATTTAAATGGCAGAGAGGCTTGGGGCTTGCACCATCTGAAGCCATGGTCCAAGCAATACCTTGGTCCCTTTTATCCAGAGCTGGAACATCTGGGATGCAGGGTGCCAAGTCCCTAGGCTACACACAACAGGGGGGCCCTGGGCCTGACCTATGAAACCAAGTTTTCCTCCTAGGCCTCAGGGCCTGTGATGGAAGGGGCTGCCTCAAATGTCTCCAACATTTCCTGGAGACAGTTTCCTCCTTGACTTGGTGATTAACATTTGGCTCCTTGTTAATTATGCAAATTTCTGCAGTAGGATTGAATTTCTCCCCAGAAGATGAGTTTTTCTTTTCTATTGCATTGTCAGGCTGCAAATTTTCCCTACGTTTATGCTCTGCTTCCTCTTGAACTCTTTGCCACTTAGAATTTTTTTTTCTGGATACCCTAAATCATCTCTCTCAAGTTCAAAGCTCCACAGATCTCTAGGACAGAGACAAAATGCCACCAGTCTCTTTGCTAAAGCATAACAAGAGTCACCTTTGCTCCAGGTCCCAAAAAGTTCCTCATCTCCATCTGAACCCACATCAGCCTGGATTTCATTGTTTATATTGCTATCAGCATTTTGGTCAAAGCCATTCAACAAGTCTAGGAAGTTTCATACTTTCCCACATTTTCCTGTCTTTTTCTGATCCCTCCTAACTGTTCCAACCTCTGCCTGTTACCCAGTTCCAAAGTGGCTTTCACATTTTTGAGTATCTTTAAAGCAGCATCCTACTACCTGGTAATGTGGCCTCATTTTCTGATGTGACACCTGAGGTTCTTGATCTCATGGCTACAGAGATCAAGGACGTGAACACACACAGAGGTTGAGGTTTAAAACAGAATTTTAATAGGCAAAAGAAAGATAATAGCTATCTGCTGCAGAGAGAGTTCCCAGAAAAATTGGTTACCGATGCATAGTGAAATGCAAGGGTTTTTTTTATAGACGAGCTAGTGGGAAGGTGGTATCTGATCTACATAGGGTGAAAAAAACTGGTTAGGACCAGGTGTGCCATCTGCATAGGGAATAAATCTCTGGCAGGCCCCACCCCAATCTTTTATTATGCAGATGAGTAGCAACTCCATGTTTCTTATTTCGTTCTTACTGTGGATGTGCTAAAAAAGATGGGAGGTGGGTGGAACCCCCATCGTGGACATGCCTGGCCCCAGGTAGCTCTTTCTATCTGTGCAGCTGCTGACATCCCCCTGTGCAAACTTCCAGCTTCCTTATCTATGTTTGCAGCATGATCTTTTCAGGCTGTGCTTTGTCAGACAAGAAGTGATTTATTGAGCTGCTTTTTGTTAGAAGGGAAGTTCTGCTGAGGACTCTTTTGCCCTCACTATCTGCCTAAATAATTTCTTTTTATCTCCTGTATCACTGGCACCAATTTACTGCATTTATATGTTCTCATACTGCTAATAAAGACATACCCGAGACTGGGTAATTTATAAAGAAAAAGATTTAATGGACTCCAGGTTTCACATGGATGGGGAGGCCTCACAACCACGGCAGAAGGCAAAGGAGGAGCAAACGCACGTCTTACATGGTGGTAGCCAAGAGAGCACGTGCAGGGCAACTGCCCTTTATAAAATCATCAAATCTTGTGGGACTTACTTACTATCACAAGAATAGAACAGGAAAAACCCACACCCATGATTCAATTACCTCCCACCAGGTCCCTCCCATGACATAATTCTCCTGTGGGGATTATGGGAGCTACATTTCAAGATGGGATTTGGGTGGGAACACAGCCCAAACAATATCAATGGGATTGTAAATTGGTACAACCACTATGAACAATATTTAGGAAGTTTCTCAAACTAAAAATTTAGTTACCATGTAATCCAGCAGTACTACTGCTAGATATGGATCCAAAAGAAAATAAATTAGTATATGGAAGTGGTATCTGCACTGCCATGTTTATTGTAGCATTATTCACAATAGCAAATATTTGGTAGCAACCTGAGTGTCCAACAACAGATGAATGTATAAAGAAAATGTGGTGCATCTACACAATGGAGTACTATTTATCCATAAAAGAGAATGGCATGTAGTAATTTACAGCAACATTGACTAAATTGGAGATCATTACATTAAGTAAAATAAGCCAGCCACAGAAAGACAAACTTTGCATGTTCTCACTTATTGGTGGGAGGCAAAAATTAAAACAATTGAACTCATCTAGACATAAAGTAGAATAAGTTTTACTAGAGGCAGTGAGGAGGAGGAGTAAGGATGCTTAATGGCTGTAAAAAGTATTTAGAAGCAATAAATAAGAACTATTATTTGATAGCATGACAGTATGACCATAGTCAATGACTGTTTAATTATACATTTAAAAATAATTAAAAGAGTGTATTTGGGTTGCTTATAACAGAAAGGATAAATGCTTGAGTGATGGTTACTCCATTTTCCCTGACCTGATTTTTGTGCATTACATGATTGTATCAAAATATCTCATGTACCCAATAAATATATACATCTATGTTCCTACACAAATTAAAAATGAAAAAAATGTTTAATGTTATATTTAATAAATTAAGATTTCTTTTTGAAGATAAATTAATACTGTGAGCTACATTTAGTGGCCCTGGACACAGTTCATTAATTTTCATTTCTGTAATCATTTCTATATATACATACAAATGCTTTTATTCACTCTCTTTTCTCTTAGCAAGAGAATGAGGCAATAATGAGATTTCAAAAACAGAAGAATGATTAAAACAAAAAGTAATTACTATGATTAAAGTAATTAAAATAGATAAGCCACTAAATAATTTTTTAAAAGAGAGAGAATACAAAATTATACAAGATTAGTAATGAGAAAAGCAATATAACCTCAGCAGTGAGTGAGAAACATACAGTTAGGTAGAAGGAAACATTTCTAGTGTTTGATAGCACAGTAGGGTGACTATAGTTAATAGTTAACTGTGGTTAATAGTTAATAATTAATAGTTAATAGGATGGCTATAGTTAATATACAATAATATATTGTATGTTTCCAAATAACTAGAATATATTTGAAATATTTCCAACACAAAGAAATAGTTCATTTTCAAGGTGATGAATATCCTATATACCCTGATTTGATCATTATATATTGCAAGTATGTATCAAATATCACATATACTCCATAAACTTGTACAAATATTATTTATTAACTTTTTAAAAAATAGAAGAATTGCAAAATTAAAGTTTGGAAAACCCATGGCAATAAATCAGAAATTATAAAGTAAATATTTAGTATTCTAACAATTATCTAGATTAGAAAATTAACCTAATATATAAAAGAAATATTGAAAAATTCTAAAATTAGAAAAAGTATTAAATTTCTGGTATTTAAAAATACATAGTATATTTTAATATGTAAATCATTTCTTTTTTTATTTTTAACTTTTAAGTTCAGGGGTATGTGTGCAGGATGTGTAGATTTGTTACATAGGTAAACGTATGCCATAGTGGTTTGCTACAAAGATCATTCCATCCCTAGGTATTAAGCCCAGCATTTATTAGCTATTCTTTTTAATGTTCTCCCTTCCCCCATCCTCCACCCTCCAACAGGCCCCAGTGTGTGTTGCTCCCCACCATGTGTCCATGAGTTCTCATCATTCAGCTTCCGCATATAAGTGAGAACACAGGGCATATTGTTTTCTGTTTGTGTTAGTTTGCCAAGGATAATGGCCTACAGATTCATCCATGTGCCTGCACGGGACATGATTTCATTCCTCTTTACGGCTGCAAAGTATACCATGATGTATACATACCCCATTTTCTCTATCCAGCCTTTTCATTGATGAGCATTTAGGTATATTCCAGGACTTTGCTATTGTGAATAATGCTGCAGTAAACATACACATGCACGTATCTTTATAATAGAATGATTTCTATTCCTTTGGGTATATAACCAGTAATGGGATTGCTGGGTCAAATGGTATTTCTGCCTCTAGGTCTTTGAGTAATCACCACACTGTCTTCCACAATGGTTGAACTAATTTACACTCCCACCAACATTGTAGAAGCATTTCTTTTTTTTTGACAACCTTGCCAACATCTGTTGTTTTATGACTTTTTAATAATAGCCATTCTGACAGGTGTGAGATGATATCTCATTGTAGTGTTGATTGGCATTTTAATAATAATCAGTGATATTCAGCTTTTTTCTATATGTTTTTCAGCAGCACATATGTCTTCTTTTGAAAATGTCTGTTCATCTCTTTTGCACACATTTTAATGAAGTTGGTTTTTTCTTCTTGTAAATTTGTTTAAGTTCCTTATAGATGCTAGATATTAGAACTTCGTCAGATAGATAGACTGCAATAATTCTCTCTTATTCTGTAGGTTGTTTACTTTATTGATATTTTCTTTTGCTGTGCAGAAGCTCTTTAGTTTAATTAGATCCTATTTGTCAATTTTTGCTTTTGATGCAATTGCTTTTGGCATCTTCATCACGAAATATTTGTCCATGCCTATCTCCTGAATGCTATTGCCTAGGTTTTCTTCTAGAGTTTTTATAGTTTTAAATTTTACATGTAAATCTTTAATCCATTTTGAGTTGATTTTTGTATATGGTTTAAGGAAAGGGTCCAGATTATATGTTCTACGTGTGGCTAGCCTGTTCTCCCAGCACCATTTATTAAATAGGGAATTTTGTTGTCATTGATTGTTTTTGTCAGGTTAGTCAATGATTAGATGGTTGTAGGTGTGCAGTCTTATTTCTGGGTTCTCTATTCTGTTCCACTGGTCTATGTGTCTGCTCTTGTATTAGTGCCAGGCTGTGTAGATTACTGTCGCCCTGTAGTATAGTTTGAAGTTGGGTAGCATGATCCCTCCAGCTTTGTTCTTTTTGCTTAGGATTTCTTTGGCTATTTTGGCACTTTTTTGGTTTCATGTGAACGTTTAAATAGTTTTTTTTTTAATTCTGTGAAGAATGCCAATAGCAGTTTAATAAGAATAGCATTGAATGTATAAATTGCTTTGGGCAGTATGTCCATGGCCATTTTAACAATATTGATTTTTCACAATGTTGATTTTTAACAGTATTAAATTTTCCTATATTGACATTACAAATGGAATATTTTTCCATTTGTTTGTGTCTTCTCTGATTTCTTAGAGCAGTGGTTTGTAGTTCTCCTTAAAGAGGTCCTTCACTTCCCTTTATAGCTATATTCCTAGGTATTTTATTCTTTTTGTGGCGGTTTTGATTGGAAGTGCATTTGTGATTTGGCTCTCGGCTTGGCTGTTGTTGGTGTGTAGAAATGCTAGCATTTTTTTTCTCATTGATTTTGTATCTTGAGACTTTTCTGAAGTTGCTTAACAGCTTAAGAAGGTTTGGGGCTGAGAAAATGGGGATTTCTAGATATAGGATCATGTAATTTGCAAACAAAGATAGTTTTATTTTCTCTCTTCCTGTTTGAATACTCTTTATTTCTTTCTCTTGCCTGATTGCCATGGCCAAAACTTCCAAAATTACGTTGAATAGGAGTGGTGAGAGAGGGCATCCTTGTCTTGTGCCAGTTTTCAAGGGGAATGCTTCCAACTTTTGACAGTACAGTATAATATATGGCTGTTATTATTTTAATGTATGTTTCTTCAATACCTGGTTTACTGGAGCTTTTAATATGAAGGGATGTTGAAATTTCTCAAAAGTTTTTTTCTTTGCATCTATTGAGATAATCATGTGGTTTTGGTCTCTAGTTATGTTAATATGATGAACCACATTCATTGATTTGCATGTGTTGAACCAACCTTGCATCCCGGGGAAGAAACTTACTGACTTTGGTGGATAAGCTTCTTAATGTGCTGCTAAATTCACTTTGCCAGTATTTTCTTGAGGATTTTTGCATCAATGTTTATCAAGGATATTGGCCTGAACTTTTCTTCTTTTTGTTGTATCTCTGCTAGGTTTTGGAATCAGGATGATACTGGCCTCATAGAATTAGTTAGAAAGGAGTCTCTCTTTTTTAGTTTATTGGAATAGTTTGAGTAGGAATGGTACCAGCCCATCTTTGTGCCTCTGGTAGAATTCAGTTGTTTATCTTAATACACTTGTTGGTAGGCTGCTTATTCTTGCCTCAATTTCAGAGCTCATTATTGTTCTATTCAGAGATTCCATTTCTTTCTCTTTCAGTCTTGGGAGAGTGTATGTGTCCAAGAATTTATCCATTTTTTTCTAGATTTTCTAGTTTATGTGCATAGAGGTGTTTATAGTATTCTCTGATGGTTGATGTATTTCTATGGCATCAGTGGTGATATCCCTCTGATCATTTCTGATTGTGTTCTTTTGAATGTTCTCTTTTTTCCTTCTTTATTAGTCTATCTAGCAGTCTATTTTATTAGTTTATTTTTTTCAATAAAAACAGCTCCTGGATTCATTGATTTTTAAGTTTTGTTTTTTTTTTATGTCTGTGACTACCTCAGGTCAAGTCTGATCTTGATTATTTCTTGTCTCATGCTAGCTTTGGGGTTTGTTTGCTTTTGATTTTCTTGTTCTTTTAGTTGTGATGTTAGCTTGCTAACTTGAGATCTTTCTAGCTTTTTGATGTGAGCATTTAGTGCTATAAATTTCCCTCTTAACATGGCTTTAGCTGTGTCCCAGAAATTCTGGTATGTTGTATCTTTATTCTCATTAATTTCAAATAACTTCTTGTTCTCTGCCTTAATTTCATTATTTATTCAAAGGCCATTCAGGAGCAGTTTGGTCAGTTTCCATGTAGTTGTGTGGTTTTGAGTGAATTTTTTAATCTTGAGATTTAATTGGACTGTGCTGTGGTCCGAGGACTTTTTTAAAACTTATGTCTTTTGTCTAGAATGTTTTTTTTATTCTGTAACTATAAATAGTATCTTCCCATCCTTAAGGTTTTAGCTATCTTGTAATCTATTTAGAGTGTATGAGCATCCTATCCAAAGTAAATTCCTCCCACACTGTTATTTCTGTATGCCAGATTTTGTTCATTTTAATAGCAATTATAGTGAGATAACAAGTTAATATTTTAAGAAATGCATTTGCTCAAAGGAATTTATATGATTTCTATTCTTCTCCTGAGAACTTCCTTTAACATTGGCAGTGTCTCAGGCAAGAGTTCAAATGAAAGCTGACAATCTATGTGTATAAATATCTAAAACTTACAAATAAACCCTAAAAACATTTAAATTATGGTATCTTATCATAACTGGAAGAATACCCTTCTATATTGAATTGAAGAGTCAGGTTAGAGTTTATAATTGTCTTTAGAGCATGCCTTGAGGTTCCACTGCTGGGAGAGCTAGCCTCTGTCCTCTGTTTTTCCACATTTGGCAGGTCTTCCTTATTTTCCCACCCCTAGCTCTATTATGCATTGCAAAAGGCTTCATGAAGCTACACCTAAACACTCATATCCTAGCTCCATTTATCACTCCAACTAATGCTTCTCCTTGGCCACTCCTCAGTCCTACAGGTGCACATGCTAGCAAAACAGAGACAGACTTACAGAAGAGGCCCACATAGGTATTGGAGGTGGAGGATTCTCTTTTTCAGATCTGAATTCTGTAATATTTTTAGAGTTTGGTACAGTTAGGTATTCTACCTCTATTGCCTCAGTAAAGAAATGACATGCAGAAAAAAGTCACCGAACATGTCAATTCTATGCTCTAGGTTATTAACCAAAGTCAAATTTCTCTACCCATGAAACTAGGTGTGTTTACATTACTAGTCAAGAAGAAGAGCGTTAGGAAGCAAAGAGATCTTAGGATCAAAGGGAACACTACAAAGGTCTTTGCTTTATCTCACAGGCCATGTTCCAGTGTGGTAAAAAGACAAGGTAAGTGTGGTATACTCCGCACTGCTTTTATTGTTTGTCCTGTGACTCCTACAAACAATAGCATTCATTCTGATTGTTAAATATATATATATATATATATATATATATATATATATATATATACTTTCCCAGAATTCAATCACTGTGCCACTTCTCTATCTTCAACCCCCACCTAAAATATTAGTATACTTACTTCACTGGTGTTTGTTTCTCTGCTTTTAAAAGTCATTATATCTGAAAGATTTGTACAAAGAACGAGCTTTTAAAATAGTACTCTAGCCACCACAAATAAAACTATATTTCAGCAACACAGAAAGAATTGTCCATTTGATGGTGAAGTCCAGACCCATTGCTTTCAGTAAGAAAAAATAAAATTTTCAAAAAGCATCTTCCTACATTTTTTTAGCCAATACATATAAAGCCCAGATGAATATTTGTTTTGTTTTATTTTTTATTAGTTCCATTTGCTTTATAGCATTTGTTTAACTCAGAAGATACATTATTTTGGAAAAATGTTGATAGCAGTGTCATAGAAATAATTGTATAGTCAAATATGTTTGAAAATTATTGTATATGATATTCCCTGCAACTTGCAGAATCATAATACATGTAAGTATAGCAAAGACTCTGAGAAGCTCTAAAGTAAATAAACCTCTTTAATCGATTAAAATTGACATTGTCCAAACTCTTGAGTACAGAACAATTTTTCTCTCAGAATTCATATTAATATCTGTTAGAAGAGTGTTTTGTAGTACACTTAGGGAAACAATGACTTGCACTTCAAAATTTGGCACCAGATTGTATGTCACTGTTAATTATCTGTGTTTGTGATTTTTCAATGTTTTCTGGATATTTATGATATTTATATGTCTTAGTGGCACTTGGTAGAAACTGTCAAAATTTCCTATGCAGATGCCATAAAGTGGTTTCATAAATGAGAAGCACTCAGTGGTAGAGACTTCCAATTCTCTTGAAGTATTATTTTCCTTTGAACCTACTGGCAGCCTGTACTCCCACTCCCACCCCAGTTTAGCTACGTTGCACAGCTTCCGACTTTTCCACCATTCCTTACAGTTGTGGGTATCTGACTTAGTTCTGGGAAATAGGCTATGAAGACAAGTGATGTGTGTAAATCCTTGGTCTTATGTTTTACACAGAAAACTACTTCTACTGCAATTTCTCTTGGTCCCCTCCTCTGTAATAAAATGTGTAAATGTAGTCATGATGAGCTAGCTTCAATCAAGCAGAGAAACAAGTTAGAAGAGGAAAGTTTACTACCTGGATGTTTATACAAAACAGGACCTTGTTCCTCCTCTGCACTGCTTATGAACTTCATGTTGTTATATGGAATGAAAAATATATTATTTTAGCTACTGTTCTTTGGGGTTTTGTATAGTATAATAACATGTACTTTAACCAATATACCTTATCTACATTACTCAAGTTTACAGTATTGATTATATTATTCACATATTGTCTTCTGGATCTGTTAAAGATAAAAAGACTGAAAGTGTTCTCATTAAAAATGTATTTTATCTTGCTCTCCTCATTTCCAATGTTTTAAATATAAATAACCAATGCTAATATTCAATCAATTTTTACATTCACGTTGAATAGAAACTACATATTCCATCAATATAAATAAATAATGATTTCAAGTCATTTTAGGGCTTCTTTCATGACTTCTACTGTATCTTCTATTGGTATTTTCATGGTTGCTTCAGCTTCGCTTAATTTCTCTGTAAACATTCATTCATTTTAACCCTTTCTTTGTTATAATTTTTGTGGTTGTTGTTAAAAATATAGAGATAGAATTTTCTTGTTAAAGCCAGTCTAATAATACAGGAAATTAATCCATTTATATTCAAAGTTATCATTGAGCTTTTACACCACTTTAAAAATCTTTTTATTATGATAATTATTTTATATGAAATGAAACATAAAAATTTGTTTCTTTCTTCTAACAATATATTATGTATGTATGTATATTTGTATGTGTAAGTATGCGTGTGTGTGTTATTCTCCCAACGGACAACCTAATATTTTAAAAACATGATGATATTTATTATTTTATATTTCAAAGTCAAAAATGAGTCCTTATAATTTTTCAATGCATAGTTGTTCATTTCTATAATCTAGAATTCTAGACTTAGGTAATTTATTTTTATTCAACTACAGTGCATCCACTTCATGTTTTATTTTTTGAAAAAAAGACATTTTAAATACATGTTTATTTTATGAAAATATGTATATATGGAAATTATTGTAGGGCAGATGCAGAGAAAGATGGCGGAATTGAAAGCTCTATGGATTGCCTTCCCCCATAAGAACACCAAGTTAAAAACGATCTGCACAGAAAGGACAACTTCATGAGATCCAAAATCAGGTGAGAACTCACAGTACCTGGTTTTAGCCTCATATCACTGAAAGAGGCACTGAAGACATAGAAAAAACAGTACTGAATCACCAACACCACCATCCAACAAATAATAATTTGTTTTTTGAAAAGTTAAACAAAATTGATAAATCTTTAGCCAGACTAAGAAAAAATAGAGAACATTCAAATAATAAAATTGGAAATGCAAAAGGAAAAAATACAACTGATACTGCAGAAATTCAAATGGTCATTCATGGCTATGAGGAATTATATGCCAATAAACTAAAAGATCTAGAAGAAATGGACAAATTCCTAGATATATAAAAATTACCAAGATTGAACCAGGAAGAAATCCAAAACTTGAAGAAAACAATAAAATATAAGCCATAATAAAAAGCATTCTAGAAAAGCCCGGGCCCTGATAGATTCATGGCTGAATGTTACCAAACATTAAAAGAGGAACTAATAACAATTCTACGGAAAGTATTCCAAGAATAAAGGATGTGATATTTCCAAAGTAATTCTATGAGGGCAGTATTGCCTTGATACCAAAACCAGACAAAGATACATCACAAATAGAAAACTACAAGTCAATACCTTTTATCAGTATTGATGCAATTGCCCTCAACAAAATACTAGAAAACCTAATTCAACAATACATTAGAAACATCATTTATCATGAGCAAGAGGGATTTATTCCTGGGATCCAAAGATTGTTGAACATATACAAATAAATTAACATGATACCCCATATCAACAGAGTTAAGGACAAAACCATATGATCATTTGAATCGATGCTGAAAAAATATTTGATAAAATTCAACACTCCTTCATTTAAAAAAACCCTCAAAAAACTGGTGGTTATAGAAGGAATATGCCTCAACATAATAAAAGCTATATATGACAGACTCATAGCTAGTGTCATACTGAATGGGGAAAAACAGAAAGCCTTTTCTCTATCTGGAAAATGACAAAGATGCCCACTGTCACTACTGTTATTTATTTATTTTTATACTTTAACTTCTGGGATACATGTGTAGAATGTGCAGGTTTGTTACATACGTATACACATGCCATGGTGGTTTGCTGCACCCATCAACTCGTCATCTGCATTAGGCATTTCTCCTAATGCTATCCCTCCCCTAGCCCCCAACTCCTTGACAGGCTCCGGTGTGTGATGTTCCCCTC
The DNA here is from genome assembly GCF_006542625.1 of Nomascus leucogenys. Classification (NCBI taxonomy): domain Eukaryota; kingdom Metazoa; phylum Chordata; class Mammalia; order Primates; family Hylobatidae; genus Nomascus; species Nomascus leucogenys. Next base: position 69,714,372 of record NC_044406.1, on the reverse strand, counting down.
CTTGTGTCCATTTGTTTTCATTGTTCAACTCTCACTTATGAGTGAGAATATGCAGTGTTTGGTTTTCTCTTCCTGTGTTAATTTGCTCAGAATGATGGTTTTCACCTTACTCCATGTCCCTGCAAAGGACATGAACCATCCTATTTTATGGCTGCATAGTATTCCATGGTGTATATTTGCCACATTTGCTTTATTCAGTCTGTCATTGATGGGCATTTGGGTTGGTTCCAAGTCTTTGCTATTGTGAACGGTGCCACAATAAACATACATGTGCATGTGTCTTTATAGTAGCATAATTTATAATCCTTAGGGCATATACCCAGTAATGGGATTGCTGGGTCAAATGGTATTTCTGGCTCTAGATCCTTGAGGAATCACCGCACTGTCTTCAATAGTGGTTGAACTAATTTACACTCCCACCAACAGTGTAAAAGTGTTCCTGTTTCTCCACATCCTCTCCAGCATCTGTTGTTTCCTGACTTTTTAATGATCGCCATTCTAACTGGTATGATATAATATCTCATTGTGGTTTCGATTTGCATTTCTCTAATGACCAGTGATGATGAGCTTTTTTTCATGTGTTTGTTGACCACATAAATGTCTTCTTTTGAAAAGTGTCTGTTCATATCCTTCACCCACTTTTTGATGGGGTTGTTTGTTTTGTCTTGTAAATTTGTTTTAGTTCCTTGTAGATTCTGGGTATTAGCCCTTTGTCAGATGGATAGATTGCAAAAATTTTCTCCCATTCTGTAGGTTGCCTGTTCACTCTGATGATAGTTTCTTTTGCTGTGCAGAAGCTCTTTAGTTTAGTTAGATCCCATTTGTCAATTTTGGCTTTTGTTGCCATTGCTTTTGGTGTTTTGGACAAGAAGTCTTTGCCCATGCTTATGTCCTGAATGGTATTGCCTAGGTTTTTATAGTCTTGGAAGTTCTAGTTAAAGCAATCGGACAATAGAAAGATATAAAGAACATCAAAATTGGCAAGGGAGAAGTCAAATTATCCTTGTTTGCAGACTATAGAATTTTATATTTGTAAAAACCTAAAGACTTCACAAGAAAACTATTAGAACTGATCAACAAATTCAGTAAATTTCCAGGATGCAAAATCAGCATAAAAAATCAATAGCATCTCCATATACCAACAGTGAATAACAGGAAAAATAAATAATAAAAGTAATCCCATTTACAATAAGCATACTTAAAATTGAATACCTAGGAATTTACCACAGAAGTGAGAGATCTCTATAATACAAAATGCTGATAAAAGAAATTGAGGCATTCCAAACAAGATAAAAGAAATTGAGGCATTAGAAACAGAAAGTAACGTAATGGCTGCCTGGGGATGAAGAAATTTTGGGATAAAATGGAGGATGAATGTTAAGATATATGGAGTTTCTTTTTGGAGTGAGGGAAATGTTCTAAAATTTGTTACAGTTACATAGGTCTGTGGATATACTAAAAACATTAAATTGTTCACTTTAAATGAGTGAATTGTATGGTGTGTGAACTATATCTACATAAAAGTTTTATATTAAAATTCTAATTTAATTTTTCATCTAAAGAAAATAAAAGAAGAACACAGATTCCACAGGCAAAGCAAAATAGCCAAAGAGAAGCCTGCTCTGATCAACCTCCTCACAGGAACACTATATTTGACAACTATCTATACACATCAAAACATATTCATAAAAAACAAAAATCATATGAATGATCACATTACCTAGTTTTAACTGCATATAACTAAATGAGGCACTGAAAAGAGTAGGAAAAACAATCTCATTTTGCTGATCCCACCCCTTTCCAACCCTTCAGCAGCAGCCACTTGGCACAGAGAGAAAACCTGTGATCATGGTAGAGGGATAACTCAGTGATTGTGGAATTTTACATTAAAACTCAGTGATTCCAACACCATGCAGAATTCATCTGATGCCCATGGAGGGAACATTTAGCCCAGCCCTAACAAGAGAGGAGTCACCAATCCTAGTGATCAGAACTTGCATTTCAGCAAGCCTTGCCATCATTGGCTAAAGTGCCGTGGGGTCCTACATGAATGCAAAAGGGTATCTAGGCACACAGACTGCAAGTCCTAGGCAAGCCTTAGTGGTATCCTGGGCTCAGAACTAGTGGACTTGGGGGCATCTGACCTAGTGACACACCAAATATGTTGGATAAGGGAGTGCTTGTGTCATCCTTATCCCAACCCCAGGCAGTGCAGCTCACAACTTCAAAATAAGCCCTTCCTTCTATTTGAGGAGAGGAGAGGGAAGAGAAAAGGGATTTTGTCTTGCGTTTTGGATACCTTCTTAGCCAAAGTAAGACAGGGTAATGGGAAGAGTCATGAGGCACCCATTACAGGCTATAGCTCCCATAAAGCATTTCTAAACAAACCACGAGCTAGAAGGGAACCTGCTGCCTTGAAGAGAAGGACCGAGTCCTGGCAGGATTTATCACCTGCTCACTAAAGAGCCTAGGGACCCTGAATAATAAGAAGTGGTTATATCACGTAGTGCAGGTCATGGGTGTTGGATGAGACTCTGAGACATGTTAGCTTCAGGTGTGACCTAGCATATTCACAGATGTGGTGGCTATGAGGAGAGATCCCTTCTGCGTGAGAAAAGGAGAGGAAAGAATAAAGGGGATTTTGACTTGCACCTTAGGTATCAGCTCAGTCATAGTAAGGAAGAACACCAAGATTGCTCTTAGGGTCCCCAGTTCCAGGCCTTGGCTCTTGGATGCCTTTTTTGAACTTACCCTGGGGCAGAGAGGGGCTCACTTCTCTGAAGTGAGAGTTCCAGGCTTGGCAGCATTCACAACAAGGTGAATAAAGAGCCTCTGGCCTTAAGTAAACATCAGTTGTACCCTGGCAGTACTCCCCATGGCCTGTGGTGGTAGTGAACATGGGGAGAGACTCCTCTGCCTGGTGAAAGGAGAGAAAAGAGTGGGAAGAATTTGTCTTGTGGTTTTGATGCCATCTTAGCTGCAGTAGAATAGAGCACCAGGTAGATTTCTAAGGTTACTGACTCCAGGCCCTGGCTCCCAGACAGTATCTCTGAATGTGCCTGGGGCTTGTGTAACTTGCTGCCCCAAAGATAAAGACACAAGACTGGTGGAATTCATCACCTGCTGACTGTAGAGCCCTAAGACCTTCAGCAAACATAGGCAGCAGCCAGGTAGTAGTTACAGCAGGGCTTGGGCAAGAACTAGTGCTGTGTTGGCTTCAAGTTTGACCTAGCAAATTTCTAGTGGCTATGGCCAAAGAGGTACTTGTGTCACTACTCCCCCAGCTCCAGGCAGCTCAGCAAAGAGAGAGACAGAGAGTGTTAACTTTTTGGGAGAAGAAAGTAAGGGGAGAGAACAAATGTCTCTGCCTTGTAATTCAGAGAATTCTTACAGATTTTACCTAAGACCACTAAGGCAATACCTTTATGAGTCTGCAAGAACTACAGCACCACTGGACTTAGGGTGCCCCAAATGCAGATATGGGTGCAGTGACCATAATTGTAGATCACAACATACAAGTCCCTTTGAATATCTGGAACACTTTATCAAAAATGAGGGGTACAAACAAGCCCAGACTGCAAAGATTGCAATGCTCAAACACTGACAAACATCCACAAGCATCAAGACCATACAGGAACACACGATCTCACCAAACAAACTAAATAAGGCACCAGGTCCCAATTCTGGAGCGATAGAGGTAGGTTACTTTTCAGACAGACCCTTCAAAATAGCTGTATTGAAAAAAAACTCAAAGTCAAATAGCTTATGAGTAATATGCTATTTTATGGATATACTACATTTTGTTTATTCATTTATTAATTCATGGATGTGTGGCTTCTTTTAACTTTTTGGCCATTATGAATAAAGCTGCTATAAACATTTATGTGCATGTTTTTGTGAACATACGTTTCCTTTTGGCAGGGGGTGTATATGTAACAGTAGAATAGCTGCAGTTTATTAATCCCAAAAGACACAGAGAACTAATTCATAATTTTATCAGATAAATTTTAAAATGAAATAGAAACAATTGAAAATAATTAAGCAGAAATCCTAGAGTTGAAAAATGCAATTGATATACTGAAGAATGCAACAGAGTCTCTTAATAGCAGAATTGACCAAGCAGAAGAAAAGATTCATGAGCTTGAGGCCAGGCTATTTGAAAATACACACTCAGAGAAGACAAAAAATAATAGAGAATATAGCACAGCAACAAGAACTAAAAAATAACTTCAAACAGGGAAATCGAAGAGTTATTTGTTGTAAAGAGGAGGTATAGAAAGTGATACATGTAGAAAGACTATTCAAAAATAGCAATAAAGAACTTCCAAAACATAAAGAAAAATATCAATATTCAGGTACAAATAGGTTAAAGAACACCAAGTATTTAACCAAAAGAAGACTACCTCAAGGTATTTAATAAACAAACTTGCAAAGGTAAGGGGTGAAGAAAGGATCTTCAAAGCAACAAATTAAAAGAAACAAATAACATACAATGGAGCTCCAATACTTCTTTGCAGCAGACTTCTCAGTAGAAATCTTACAGGCTAGGAGAGAGTGGTGTAACATATTTAAAGTGCTGAAGAAAAAAACCTTTACCCTAGAAGAGTATGTATGGTGAAAATATCTTTCAAACACAAAGGAGAAATAAAGACCTTCCCATTCAAACAAAAGCTGAGAAATTTCATTAACACCAGACCAGTCCTCCAAGAAATGCTAAAAGGACTTCTTAAATCAGAAACAAAAGGATGTTAATGAGCAATAATAAATCATTTGAAAGTACAAAACACACTGATAATAATAAGTACACAGAAAAACACAACATATTATAACACTGTAATTTTGGTGGGTAAACTACTCATATCTTAAGTAGAAAGACATAATGATGACCCAATCAAAACTATTAATAAAAACATTTTCAATACATAGACAGTACAATGAGACGTTACTGGAAGCAACAAAAAATTAAAAATCAGAAAGACAAAGTTACAGTATAGAAACTTATTAGTTTTGTTTTTGCTTGTTAGATTGTTTATACAGTCAGTGTGAAGTTGTCGTTGTTTTAAAATAATGGAACATAATATATGATTTTCAAGCTTCATGGTAAATCAAACCTAAAAACATGCAATGGAGTCACATAAAATAAAGTACAGGAAATTAAATTATTCCCCAGAGAAAATCACCTCTACTAAAAGCAAGACAGGAGTAATGTAGGCCACAAAACAACCAGGAAAAATGTAGGCCACAGAACAACCAGAAAACAAATAACAAGATGTCAGGAGTAAGTCCTAATTATCAACAATAACATGGAATATAAATGGATAAAACTCTCCAATCAAAACATACAGAATGGCTGAATGAATAAAAAACCAAGACCCAATTACCTATTCGCTACACAAAAATACACTTCACATATAAAGACACACATAGATTAGAAATGAAAGTATGGAAAAAGATGTTCCATGAGAATGGAAACCAAGTGGAGCAGAAGAATCTATACTTATATCAGTTAAAATAGATTTCAAGACAAAGACCATAATTAAGATAAAGAAGGTCATTTTATAGTAATAAAAAGGTCAATACAGCAAGATGATCTAACAAGTGTAAATATACATGCACCAAACACTGAACCACCCATATATAGAAACCAAATATTGTTAGAGCTACACAGAGAGATAGACTCTAATAAAATAATAATGTGTGTACACTTCAACACTCCCATTTCAACATTTCACAGATAATGTAGAGAAAAAATAAATGAAGAAATGTCAGATGTATGCTGCACTATAGACCAAATGGACTGGATAGATATTTACAGGACATTTTATCTAATGGCTGCAGAATACATTCTTTATTCTTTCCCTCAACACATGGATTAATCTTAAGGGTAGGCTACGTGTTATGCAATAAAGTAAGTCTTAAAAAATTGAAAAAAGTTGAAATAATATCAAGAATCTTCTCAGACGACAGTGGCAAAAAAAATGACGAGTTAATGGGTGCAGGAAATCAACATGGCACATGGATACATATGTAACAAACCTGCACATTGTGCACATGTACCCTAAAGCCTAAAGTATAATAAAAAAAAAAAGAGAAAAAGCAGAAATCAACAAAGAAGAAATTTGGAAGCTATACGAACACATGGAAATTAAGCAATAAGCTCCTGAATGACCAGTGAGTCAATAGAGTGATTTAGAAGTAAATTAAAATATTTTTTGAAAAAAATGAGAATGGAAACATGATATGCCAAAACTTGTGGCATACAGCAAAAGCAGTACTAACAGGGAAATTTATAGCTACAAGTATGTACATACAAAAAGAAGAAAGACTTCAAATAAACAACATAAGAATGCATATTAAAGAACTTCAAAAGCAAGAGAAAACCAAACCTAAATTTAAAAGAAGAAAATAAATAATAAAGATGAGAGCCAAAAGTAAAATAAATTGAAATGAACAGAATTTTAAGAATCAATGACATAAAAAGTCGATTTTTTGGAAAGATAAACTGAATTTATAAACCTTTAGCCAGACTAAATAAGAAAAAAAAGAGGGAAGAAATAAATAATCAGAAATACAAAAGGAGACATTTTAATAAATACTGCATAAATTAAAAGGATCGTTAGAGGTTACTGTCAGCAGCTACATACCAATAAATTTGAAAACCTAGAAAAGTGGATAAATTCCTAGACATATGTAACCAACCAAGATTGAATCTTGATTCAATCCAAAACCTGAAAAGACCAGTAACAAGTAATAATGTCTAAGCCATAATAAAATAGTCTCCCAGCAAAGAATAGCCAAAGAATCAATGTCTTCACTGCTGAATTCTACAAAACATTTAAAGAATAAAAAAATACCAATCCTACTCAGACTACTCCAAACAAATAGAGGTGAGTGAAGTAATTCCAAAGTCATTCTATGAGGCCCATATTACCCTGATATCAAAAGCAAAGATGCAGCAAAAAAACAATACTACAGGCCAATATCCCTGATGAAAACTTATGCAAAAATTTTCAATTAAAAACTAACAAACTGAATTCAATAACACATTAAAAAGGTCATTCATCATGACCAAGTGAGATTTATCCATGGGATGCAAGAATGGTTTAAAATATGCAAAACTATCAATGTGATACATTATAACAGCAGAATGAAGGATAAAAAAACCATATGATTATCTCAATTGATGCTAAAAGAATTTGATAAAATTCAACATCGCTTTATAATAAAAAACCTCAAAAATTGTGTATAGATTAATATTTTGAAACTAAGTCTATGTTTTATTTCAATTTCATTAAATGCTGCTTATTTACAAAAAAAAATTGAGTATAGAAGGAATATACCTCAGCATAATAAAAGCTATGTACAACAGAGCCACAGCTAGTATCATGCTGAAAAGGGAAAAACTGAAAGCCTTTCCTTGAAGATGTGCAACAAGACAAGGATGAGCACTTTCACCACTATTAATTAACATAGTACTGGAAGTTCTAGCTAGAGAAATCAGACAAGAGAAAGAAATAAAAGGCATCTAAGTCGGAAACAAAGAAGTCAAATTCTCTTTGTTTGCAGATGATATAATCTTATATTTGGAAAAATCTAATGACTCCACCAAAAAACTGTTAGAACTGATTAACAAATTCAGTAAAGTTGCAAGATAGAAAATCAACATACCAAAAATCAGTAGTATGCCAACAGCAAACAATCTGAAAAAGAAATCAAGAAAGTTATCTTATTTACAAAAATTACAAATGAAATAAAAAGGCTAGGAGTTAAATTAATCAAGTAAGTAAAAGATTTTTACAATGAAAACTATAAAACACTGATAAAATATATTGAATAGGACAGGAAAAAAATAGAAAAATGTTTCACGTTCATGGGTTGGCAGCATCAATATTGTTAAAATGACCATACTACCCAAAGCAATCTACAGATTCGATGCAATCCCTATCAAAATGCCAGTAGTGTTCTTCACAGAGATAGAATAAATAATCCCCAAATTTATATGGAACTGCAAAAGACCCAGAACAGCCAAAGCTATTCTAAGTCAAAAGAACAAAACTGGAGTACTAACATTACCCGAATCCCAATTTATACTCCAGAGCTATAATAACAAAAACAGGATAGTACTGACATAAAAACAGACACACACAACAGTGGAACAGAATAGAGAATCCAGAAATAAGTCTACACACCTACAGTGAACGAATTTTTGAGAAAGTTGCCAAGACCATTCATTGAGGAATGAACAATTGCTTCCGTAAATGGTGCTAGGAAAACTGAATATCCATATGCAGAAGAAGGAAACTAGACCCCTATTTCTTGTCATATCCAACAAACAAATCAAAATAGATTAAAGACAAACTTAAGACCCCAAAATATGAAACTACTAGAAGAAAACTTTGAGAAGACACTCTAAGACAATGAACTGTGCACAGATTTCTTGAGTAGTACCCCATAAACACAGGCAACCAAAGCAAAAATGAACAACTGAGACTACATCAAGTTCAAACTCTCCTGAACAGTGAATGAAGCAATCACAAAAGTAAAGAGACAACCCACAGAACGGAAGAAAAAATGTGCTAACTATCAGTCTGATATGGATTAATAACTAGAATATATAAGGAACTCAAACAATGCAATGGGAAAAAATCTAATAATCTAATACAAAAATGGGCAAAATATCTGAATAGATGTTTCTCCACAGAGGACATACAAATAGCAAGCAGGTGTCTGAAGACATGCTCAACAGAATTATTAATCAGCGAAATTCAAATCAGAACTACAATGAAATATCATCTCACACCAGTTTAAATGGGAATGTAAATTAGTACAACCCCTATGGAGGTTGTAATGTAAATTAGTACAACCCCTATGGTGGGAATGTAAATTAGTATAACCCCTATGGAGAACAGTTTGGAGGTTCCTCAAAAAGCTATAAAATAGAGCTAGTATATAATGTGGCAATCCCACTGCTATAAATATACCGAAAAGAAAGAATATTAATGCATCAAAGAGATATTTGCACTCTCATGTTTATTGCAGCATGATTCACATTAGCCAAGATTTGAAGCAACCTAAGTAAGTGTCCACCACCAGATGAATGGATGAAGAATATGTGGTGCTTTTACATAATGGAATACTATTCGGCCATAAAAGAATCAGATCCTGTTATTTGCAACAACATACATGAAAATGGAGAGCATCATGTTAATGAAATAAGCCAGGCACAGAAAGACAAAGTTTATATGTTGCTATTTATTTGTTGGAGCTAAAAATTAAAACAATTCAACTCATGGAGACAGAGTAGAATGATGGTTACCAAAGACTGGGAATGATGGGTTGGGGGAGAGGTAAGAATGGTTAATGAGCACAAAATTATAGTTAGATAGATTGTATAAGATCCAATATTGGATAGCACAACAGGGTGACTATAGTCAACAATAAATTACTGCACATATTAAAATAACTAAGAGTATTGTTTCTAACATAAAGAAAGATAAATACTTTAGTTGATGGATGTCTCATTTACCCTGATGTCACTATTATGCATTGTATGCTTGTATCATATCATATACCCTATAAATATATATACCTACTATGTAGCCATAAAAATTAAAAGAAAGTTAGAAACATCTAGCAAGAATGACAAAAAGAAATAGCAAAAATTAATAATATAAGGAATGAAATATAATACACCACTACAGACCCTGTAAACATCATGAGGATAAGAAATGAACAACTTCAGATTGTAAATTTGACAACTGAGATAAAATCATCAATTTTCTCTAAGCCTAAAATCTACCACAGTTCATTCAACATAAAATAGATCATTTTAATAGTCCCATATCAATTAAATACAAATATTTTGTAACTTATAACCCCCCTGCCCCCCATATAAGACATCTTAAGGTCCAGAAGATTTTACTGGAGAATCCTAGCAAATACTGAATCTGTTATTTCCAATTTTCCACAAACTTTCTGAGAAAATAGAAAAGGAAGAATACTTTAAAAATTACTTTATCACTTTCTTCTTTAATTTCGATAACTGATATCTCATTGTGGTTTTAACTTTGATTTATTCGTGGATAATGTTGAAATATCAATACACACCTATTCGAACAGCTAAACTTTTTAAAGAAACTAGTAATAATACCAAATGCTGGTGCAACTTCAGGGAAATTAGATAAATAATATACTACTTTTTAGGAAGTAAAATGCTATAGTCATTCTGAAAATTGTTTTACAGATTTTTAAAAATAAAACTAAACATGCAATTACACTAAGAACCAGTAAACTTGGCAATTTGCCCCCCCAAAAAATGAAAGTTTATGATCTCCAAAATATATATAGATGGATTTCACAGTAGTTTTATTTTTAATTGCCCTGTACTGAAAGCAAACAAAATGTTTCTCAAGTGGAAAATGGTTAATCTGTGATACATCTATGAAATACTATTAGCAATAAAATGGAATCAATTATTGATATATACAAAAACACAAAAATATGGCTTTACCTCAAAGGGCATTTTGCTGAGTATAAAGCAATTATCAAAAAGTCACCTACTCTATGATTCCATTTATATAACATTTTCAAAATAACAAATGTATAAGGATGGAGACTAGATTAGGGATTGATGTGGTTTAGGGATGGTGATGGGGGAGGTAGATAAGTGTGACTATAAAGGGGTAGCACAATGAAACTCTTTAGTGTGATGAAATAATTATTTTGCAATATTCACTATGGTGGTTGTTACATAAATCTATACACACACACTTTGCACCAAAATTTATTTCCTGGTTTTGATATTGTATTATAGTTATGTAAGATATAATAATTGGTGGGCATTGGATGAATGATACCTATCTGTACTATTTTGGCAACTTCTTCTGAATCTATAATTATTTTAAAATAAAAGCTTAGAAAACCGCTAAAGAGGAATAACAGATCACCTACAAATAATTATAAAACTAAAGGCAGACTTAAACAGTGGAAATCGAAACAACAACAAAAAACATGCAGTAACCATTTCAAAATAATAAGAATAAATGTTCACTGAGAGACCTATAGCAGAATAGATGATCTTCAAGAAAGTAGAATAAAGATAAAGTTATATTAACAAATACTAAAAGTGTTTGCTACAAACAAATCTTCACTAAAGAAACTTCTAAGTGACATAATTCAAGTAAGAAATGACCTCACAGGCCGGGCGCGGTGGCTCACGCCTGTAATCCCAGCACTTTGGGAGGCCAAGACAGGCGGATCATGAGGTCAGGAGATTGAGACCATCCTGGCTAATACGGTGAAACCCCGTCTCCACTAAAAATACAAAAAATTAGCCGGACGTGGTGGCGGGCGCCTGTAGTCCTAGCTACTCGGGAGGCTGAGGCAGGAGAATGGCGTGAATCCAGGAGGCGGAGCTTGCAATGAGCCGAGATTGCGCCACTGCACTCCAGCCTGAGGGACAGAGCGAGACTCTGTCTCAAAAAAAAAAAAAAGAAATGACCTCACAAAGAAGAGCTGAGATGATAAAAGCCACGATGAATAAAGAGATAGGTAAACATAAACATTGTAGGTGTAGGTGCAAAATAATTACAATTTGTTATTGGGGTGAAAAACATTGTGTAGCAATAGCATACAAGTCAAGCAGAATTGTTCTGAATTCAAGTGTTCTGGAGTCTTTCTATGAAAAAAGAATTGATATAATTCTAACAGAAACCCCAGCAGTGTGTTTTGAAGGAATTTGACCAATGGTTTCAAGTAGTGATGCTCAGAGTACCACACATATAAGGAAATTTGAGAAGAGGTAGGGATGGCATTATAGACTATCAGAGATAAGGAGACACTTAATAAAATGTGTTGATATAGTTTCATATTTAAAAAATAAAATTGGATTCTTATATGCCTTACAGAAAAATCAGCCCCCAATGGGTTAAAAACTGAAATATGAAAGGCAAACGTATAAAACTTTTAAGAAACAATATCAGAATATAATTTTATGACATTATGATAGTGAAAGAATTTTTAATCCCTCAATATGCCAATCATATGAGAAAAAATGGTAAGTATGGCTACATTTAAATCAAGAAATTTTCTTCCTCAAATTACTCTTTGAATAAATATAAAAAATAAATACATATTAAACTGGGAGAAGCTATTAGCTACATATCTAACTGGCAAAACAAAATTTCAAAAATGCACGAAGAGCTCCCACAAGTCAATAAGAAAAAGTAAACAGTTCCACAAATATGGGCAAAGTACATGAACAAACATTCACAGAAATATTAGCACACATATAAGTTAAAAGATTCTCTACTTGGGAGGTTGAGGCAGAAGGACTGCTTGAACCCAGTAAGGTTGGAACTGCAGTGAACTCTGATTGTGCCATTGCATTCCAGCCTGAGCAACAGAATGAGGCTGTTTCCAAAAAAAAAAAAAATCAACCTCATTCACATTTAGAGCTATGCAAACTAAGACGGCAACAACTTCATTCACATTTAGAGATATGCAAACTAAGATGGCAATGAGATACTTTTTTACCCACTGGATGAAAAACAAATAAGTTTTTCAATAAGAAGGACAGATGAGAATATGGGTAAAATGAAAGTGGAACTTATACATTGCTGGCTGGTAAAGTCTCTTCAGGAAACAATTTACCATTATCACATGGATTTGAAGATACAAAGACAATTTATGAGCCAGCCATTCTTTTAATGGGATTATATGCTGGAGTGGTGGTTTTCAAAACATGAGCATGCAGCAGTGTCAAATAGAGGGTGTATTAGTCTGTTCTAATGCTGGCATGAGGAAATACCTGAGACTGGATAATTTATAAACGAAAGGGGTTTAACTGACTCACAGTTTTGCAGTGCTGGGGAGGCCTCAGAAATCTTACAAGCATGACAGAAAAGGAAGCAAACCCGTCCATTTTCACATGGCAGCTGCAAAGAGAAGTGCCGAGCAAAAAGGTGGAAAAGCCCATTATAAAACCATCAGATCTCGTGAGAACTAACTTACTATCACAAGAACAGGATGGGGAAAACTGCCCCCAGGATTCAATTATCTTCCACTGGGTCCCTCCCATGACATATGGGGATTATAGGAACTACAATTCAAAATGAGATTTGGGTGGGGATACAGCCAAACAATAGCAGAGGGCTTGTTAAACACAAATTTCTGGATCTCACCCCTAGAGTATGTGATTCAGAAGGTTAGAGGTGGAGCCCCAAATTGTGCATTTATAACAAACTTCCAGGTGATATTGATGCTGTCTGTCTAGGGACCACACTTTTAGAACCACTGTACTAAAAAAGCATGTTGCACTAATTTACCAAAATAAATATATAAATATCTTTATGGAGACATTGTTTATAAAAGGCAACATTTGGAAACAAGCTTAATATTCACTGACAAAAAAATGGATGAATAATGTCTCCTATATTTCCCATGATGAAATATGAAACAGTGGTGAAAATGAATAGCCTTAAATAATGAACAACTTTTTTATTATTCATAACACCATATTTTATGTAAACAAGTTGTAGAAGACAGCATGCAATATAATGCTATTTTTATAATGCTTAAAAATAAGCCATGATAAACAATACATGATAAAGGTGAGGTATGTGAGATAGGGTAGACACAGTCTCCCTCGACAGAAAACAAAACAAAACAAAACAAAATTGTCAAACTGATAAAACAAACCATCCAACAGTACATAGGCTACATGCTGAACCAATGGTTAGAACATCCTGAAGCAAGAAGGTGAAAGAGCAGAAGGGAAAATCCCCAAATTTTTGCAAGTACAAAAACCCATGATTAGTGTCCTTGGGCAGACCTATGCTCATTAATAGTAAAAAAAAACACATCTCTGGGTGAAGATTTAAGATGCTAATGAGACATGGTATGTATGTACTAGCATGTACAATCGTAGCACATGCACTGCCAGAAAACCACCCATAACATACTTAACAGCAACACCCCTTCCCACCATTTCATGAATAATCATGTAGAACTCTCATAAAGGGAGTTTCTCCAGTGTCAGTTGGTGCTGTCTCACCTTTGATTAACCCACTCTGATCAGATGTGAGAGTGTACTTTTCCTTTTCAATAAACTCTCTTCCTTACTTTTACTTTAACTCACTTTCAAATTCTTTTGTGCAGTGAACCTGAACTAGGCAACTGGCAACAGGAAGTGGTGATAGTGGCAGGACTGGCAAGAAAATTGAAGCTGGTCACCAGCTAAGGCAAGCCTCACTGGAGGCTCTTCTACCTTCCTTGAATCTATTTTTTCATCCCTTCGTAATGCCCTCTTCATATCCTTGCTTAGCTTCAATAGCTGCTAACAACTGTTACTTTTGTACTTTAATCCCTTATTGGTGGGGCAATAAATTTTGTTCTTTGACCTCCTGATTGGCTTCTCCAGTAAGCTCTGACAAATGTATTGTCTGTCAGGACCATATTAGATTACATAAAAACCCCTATCACTACCAAATTAAAGAACCTAATGTTGGAGATTTCAACCTTTTTGTGTCCCTAATTAGATGCCTTTGTCACGTTTTAAAGATAAGTTTGAACAAATAGAAAAGGTCTTCATCAAAATAGGCCATGACTGAATAGAGAAAAAAAAATAGTTTTAGTTTCCGATTACTGGAGGCAGAGGAAATAAGTTTTTAAACCTGGCAATTATCCCAGTATAGTGAGTTGTACTACTGTTCGAGTCTTGCAAATAATCTTTGAGAGGGGAAAATAGGACATTAAAAGATCATGGTATCATAAGGATATGAAGTCAAGGGCAATCCACCTTGGAATTGGCCCCCTCTTTATGGGTGTATTAGTCCGTCTTCATGCTGTGGATAAAGACATACCTGAGACTGGGAAGAAAAAGAGGTTTAATGAACTTACAGTTCCACATGGCTGGGGAGGCCTCACAATCATGGCAGAAGGCAAGGAGAAGCAAGTCACATCTTACATGGATGGTGGCAGGCAAAAAGAGAGAGCTTGTGCAGGGGAACTCCCATTTTAAAACCATCAGATCTCATGACACTTATTCACAATCATGAGAACAGCAAGGGAAAGACCTGCCACCGTGATTCAATTGTCTCCCACTGGTCCCTCCAATAACGTGGGAATTACAGGAGCTACAAGATGAGATTTGGGTGAATATACAGAGCCAAACCATATCATTCCATGCCTGGCCCCTCCCAAATCTCATGTCTTCATATTTCAAAACCAATCATGCCTTCCCAACAGTCCCCAAGTCTTAAACCATTCCAGCATTAACTCAAAAGTTCATGGTCCAAAGTCTCATCTGAGACAAGGCAATTCCCTTCCACCTATGAGCCTGTAAAATCAAAAGCAAGTTAATTACTTCCTAGATACAATGAGGGTACAGACATTGAGTAAATGCAGCCATTCCAAATGGGAGAGATTGGCCAAAACAAAGGGGCTACAGGCTTCATGCAATTCCAAAATCCAGTGGGGCAGTCAAATCTTAAAGCTCCAAAATAATCCCCTTTTACTTCATGTCTTGCATCCGGGTCATGCTGATGCAACAGGTGTGTTCCCATGGTCTTGGGCAGCTCTGCTCTTGTGGCTTTGCAGGGTAGAGCCTCCCTTCCAGCTGCATTCACAGGATGGGATTGAGTGACTGCAGCTTTTCCAGGCACATGGTGAAAACTGTTAGTAGATCTACCATTCTGGAGTCTGGAGGATAGTGGCCCTCTTCTCACAGCTTCACTAGATGGTGCCCCAGTAGGGACTCCGTGTGGGGGTGCTGACTCCACATTTCCCTTCTACACTGCCCTAGCAGAGTTTCTCCATATGGGCACAGCCCCTGCAGCAAACTTCTACCTGGGCATCCAGGAGTTTCCATACATTTTCTGAAATCTAGGCAGAGGTTGCCAAACCCCACCTTGACTTCTGTGCACTTGAAGGCTCAACACCATGTGTAAGCTGCCAAAGCTTAGGGCTTCCACCCACTGAAGCAACAGTCCAAGCTGTACCTTGGTATCTTTTAGTCATGGTTGGAGAAGCTGGGACACAGGGAACCAAGTCCCTAGACTGCACACAGCATGGGGACCCTAGGCCCAGCCTATGAAAACACTTTTTCCTCCGGAGCTTCCATGCCTGTGACAGGCTGCCGTGAACACCTCTGACATAACCTGGAGACATTTTCCCTATTGTCTTAATGATTAACATTCAGCTCCTCATTGCTTATGCAAATTTATGCAGCCAGCTTGAATTTCTCCTCAGAAAATGGGATTTTCTTTTTTACTGCATTGTCAGGCTGCAAATTTTCTGAACTTTTATGCTTTGCTTCCCTTATAAAACTGAATGCTTTTAACAGCACCTGAGTCACCTCTTGAATGCTTTACTGCTTAGAAATTTCTTCTGCCAGATACCTTAAATCATCTCTCTCAAATTCGAAGTTCCACAAATATCTAGGGCAGAGAAAAAATGCCACCAGCCTCTTTGCTAAAACATAAGAAGAGTCACTTTTGCTCAAGTTCCTAATGAGTTCCTCATTTTCATCTGAGACCATCTCAACCTGGACTTTATTGTCCATACCACTATCAGCATTTTGGGCAAAGGCATTTAACAAGTCTCTAGGGAGTTCCAAACTTTTGCACATTTTCCTGTCTTCTTCTGAGCCCTCCAAACTGTTCCAACCTCTACCTGTTACCCAGTTCCAAAGTTGCTTCCAGATTTTCAGGTATCTTTTCAGCAGCACCCCACTCTACTGGTACCAGTTTACTGTATTAGTCAGTTTTCACGCTGCTGATAAAGACATACCCGAGACTGGGAAGAAAAAGAGGTTTAATGGACTTACAGTTTCACATGGCTGGGGAGTCCTCACAATCATGGCAGAAGGCAAGAAGAAGCAAGTCACTTCTTACATGGATGGTGGTAGGCAAAAAGAGCTTGTGCGGGGAAACTCCCATTTTTTAAACCCTCAGATATCATGAGACCTATTCACTATCGCAAAAACAGCATGAGAAAGACCCACCCTCATGATTCAATTATCTCTCACCTAGTTCCTACCATAACATATGGAAATTATGGGAGCTACAAGATGAGATTTGTATGGGGACACAGAGCCAAACCATATTAATGTGGCATCAAGTATACAAGAGTAAACTGTCAAAACCTCATCAGAAAGGGAAGTTCCGTAGCTTAGATGATGAGGATTAATTTATACATTTGACCCCTGAATGGTCCCTCACTCAGGAATGGAGGAAACAAATAAAGATACTGTTAGCCGATCATGGAGGTATGTTTGACACCATAGATGCCTGGATCTAGAGAAGCACAAGAGACAGCAAGGGATATCCATACTAGAGTCTTGATGCTCTAGTCTTTTGGAGATGATTATGGATGGGACATTTAAATCATGTACTAGCATCTTGCTCAAGAAAAAAGGAAATGAATTAGAGTCACACCCAGTAACTAGTCTTTCTTTTGTTTTCATGGTGTAAGACAGTCCAATAACAACCACCAGGATAGGAAAATAGAACTCTATCCTTGATAACTTCCCTCTAGGATATATTCACCAGAATTGGGCTTATTTTAAATTAAATGCGTTAAAAAGAAACTCATATTTCTTTGCAACACAGCATGGCCCAGAACAATACTATCTTATAATTATGGTTGGAAATTCCCCAAGGTCTCACGGAAATGTGACATTATTCCTCCCCCAATAAAATGGCTCTATATTCAGATAATTCTCTTTAAGACCAATGCCGAATATGTTGTGCCCATGTTTATAAAAAGAGTTTGGGGAACCTAACATAATTAATGACTCTGTATTAGGAAATGTGCCTCCCACCAACAGCTATCCCTTCTTAAAATCTAGTTCAGGCCGGGCGCAGTGGCTCACACTTGTAATCTCAGCACTTTGGGAGGCCGAGGCGGGTGGATCACGAGGTCAGGAGATCGAGACCACGGTGAAACCCCGTCTCTACTAAAAAAAAAAAATACAAAAAAATTAGCCGGGCGTGGTGGTGGGCGCCTGTAGTCCCAGCTACTCGGAGAGGCTGAGGCAGGAGAATGGTGTGAACCTGGGAGGCGGAGTTTGCAGTGAGCCGAGATTGTGCCACTGCACTCCAGCCTGGGCGACAGAGCGAGACTCCGTCTCAAAAAAAAAAAAAATCTAGTTCAAGGATTATCTCTAAAACCTCTCATGCTTATATTTTTCCTAGTGATCTTTCCTCATCAGACTTAACAGTCTTCTACTACCCCCCTCTGACATGGTTTTGTTGTGTCCCCACTCAAATTTCAACTTGAATTGTGTTTCACAGGTTTGGAAACCTCCACCTAGATTTCAGAAGATGTATAGAAATGCCTGGATGCCCAGGTAGAAGTTTGCTGCAGGGGCTGTGCCCATATGGAGAAACTCTGCTAGGGAAGTGTGGAAGGGAAATGTGGGGTCAACGCCCCCACACAGAGTCCCTACTTGGGCACCGTCTAGTGGAGCTGTGAGAAGAGGCCCACAGTCCTCCAGACCCCAGAATAGTAGATCCACTTACAGCTTGCACCATGTGCCTGGAAAAGCCACAGACACTCAATGCCAGCCTGTGACAGCAGCCAGGAAGGGGGCTATGCCCTGAAAAGCCACAGGGGTGGAGCTGCCCAAGACTATGGGAACCTTAAAGCGTGACCTGGATGTGAGACTTGGAGCCAAAGGAGATCATTTTGAAGCTTTAAAATTTACTGCCTCACTGTATTTCACACTGCGTGGGCTCTTTAACCCCTTTGTTTTGGCCAATCCCATTTGGAATGGCTGTATTTACCCAATACCTGTACCTCCATTGTATCTAGTTAGTAACTAGCTTGCTTTTGATTTTACAGGCTCATAGGCAGAAGGGAGTTGCCTTGTCTCAGATGAGACTTTGAACTGTGGACTTTGGGTTCATGCTGACATAAGACTTTGAGGGACTTTTGGGAAGACATGATGATTGGTTTTGAAATGTGAGAACATGAGATGTGGAGGGGCCAGGGAAGAATAATATGGCTTGGCTGTGCTGCCAGCCAAATCTCAACTTGAATTATATCTCCCAGAATTCCCCTGTGTTGTGGGAGGAGCCCAGGGGGAGGTAACTGAATCATGGGGGCCAGTCTTTCCCATGTTATTCTTGTGATAGTGAATAAGTCTCATGAGATCTGATCAATTTATGAGAGGTTTACACTTTTGCTTCTTCCTCATTTTCCTTGCCACCACCATGCAAGAAGTGCCTTTTGCCTCCCACCATGATTCTGTGGCCTCTCCAGCCAAGTGGAACTTTAGGTCCAATTAAACGTCTTCTTCCTGCCAGTATCAGGTATATCTTTATGAGCACCATGAAAACAGACTAATTCACCTTCCATATCAACCTGTCTGTTTTCCACTTCGTGAGGAGCACAATCTTATTGGGACAACTTGAAGTGAAGCATCATATCACCCACTTGAAATGACAAACAGACTATACTTCTCCTCAGGGAAGTAGCAAATGAAGAGGCGAGATAATTCAAATCCACATCCGTTTCACATTTCAAATTTATCTCAATGCAAACAAAGGCTAAGAGGATTCTCTGAGGACCCCCCAAGGTATATGGAGGAATTCCAGGCCTTGTCTATGTCTTTTAAAATGACCTGGGGAAACATAGCCACGGTCTTATAAAATTACAAAAGCTGACCATGGTACCCATATCCCCACACAAAACCTGCTAAATGTAGCTTTTGTGTTCTTCAATAACTGAGACAGGGCAAAAGAGGCACATAGGAACCAAAGAAAGGCAGAGAGAGACTAAAGAGAGGGCCAATTTTTGGCCCTTGCTATGGGAGAAAAACTCCCACCTCCAGCTCATCCTGGGAGAAACCCCAAGGACCTTGCTGTACCTGTGGAAAGTCAAGACACTGGAGTCTAGAATGCCAAGTGAGCAACAAGGGCCTACAGGCTTGCAATCCCTCTGGGTCCTGTCATCAATGTGGCAAAAAAAAAAAAGGGCAATGGAGAAAGATCTGTCGGAGGATGGGACTCCTAATGCCTTGCTGCCCCCCCCCGGCAAAAGACTGAAGGGGCCCAAGGCAGACAATGGCTCTGATGAGGCAATCAGTTCCAATCATAGCAACAGAGTCTTAGTTAAATCTGGATGTGTCAGGTAAATATATTGATTTCCTTGTAGACACAGGGTCTGGACTGCCAGTTCTCACTTTCTGTCCTGGATCCCTATCTGCCAAATGCTGCATTATCATTGGTGTTGATGGCAAATGGCAGACTAGGATTTTTCACTCTACTCCTAAGTTGTAAATTTAGGGCTAGTACAAAAGCTCTCCCAGCATCAAACTCTGAGGGGGAAATATTCCCTCAGAGTAAAAGCAGAAAGCATCATCTATCAAGTAAAAGCAAAAAAAAAAAAAAAAAAAAAAAAAGAAAGAAACACATGGTCTGTCTTAAGACATAAAAGAAGAGTTCCTCAAGTAATCCATTGCAACCTAAATTAAGTAGTACATATCAGGTGCTCCTGAGTAAAACAACTGCAGTAAAACTTAGAGGTATGGGACCTTGGGTGCACTTATCAAGAACAAAAACATTGTTCCATTTGAGTCTTCACAGAAACCCTTGATGCAGACTCCAAGCTATTTATATGAAGCACTGGAGGATTTAAAGCTTCCAGGCAACCAGGACCGAAAGCATCAGAGTAAAACAGCTTTCTTTGTTCTTTATCTGTGAATCTTTTATTTTGGTACAATTATGTTACACTTTGTTTCGCTCATAGTTTTTCCCACAAGAAAACTGGGTGAAATAGGCCAACCCAGATGGGGAAGAAACACTTTGCTCAATATATTGTGTCACTATTAATCTTTGGGACTTACTTGTTTAACCCCCTTGTAAACTTTGTGTCTTTTAGGTTGCAGCAGTTCCACATCAAAATGATGGTTATGCAGGAACTCCAGCCTATTCTATTGGAGGATATGAGCAATAATGTTTAAATCAGATAGAAAGAGACTTTCAGGCCCTGGCTCAGCAGGGACACTGCTGTCTCTCAGCATGAAGCTGCTCTAGAAGAAGTGACCGAGCCCTTCAACAACCCATGAGAATATGGGGGCAAAGACTCTGAAAGAGAAAATAAGGTACATTAGATAGGGTGGTCATAGCCTTCCTAGACAGGAAACAAAAGAACTTGTCAAATGGATGGAAAGAACAAACTATCCAAACAATGCACAGATCATATCCTGAGCTCATGGTTAGAACATTCTTCAGCAAGAAAGTAAAAGAGCAGAAGGGAAAATCCCCCAATTTGCAAAAGTGAAAAACCCACTATTAGTGTCCTCGAGTTGACTTACACTCATTATAAAGTAAAAGACACACCACTGGGGGAAGATTTAAGATAATAATGAGACATACAGTGTATTGTATTGTATGCATTATATGTCTCGTTAGCATCTTAAATCTTGCACATGCGCTTACAGAAAACAACCCATAACATATGTGAGAGCAACACCGCTTCCACCCCTTCATGAATAATTATGTAAGACTCCCACGAAACGAGTTTCTCCAGTGTCAGTTGGTGCTGTTTCACCTGTGAGCAGACTACTCTGATCAGCTGGCAGAGTGTACTTTTGCTTTGCAATAAAGTATCTTGCTTACTTTTACTTTAGACTGTCTCTCAAGTTTTTTTGTGTGGTGAAGTCAAGAACCTGAATGGGCCCACCAGCAACAATGGGACATATACATGTATAATAAAGTGTATTAAAAGGGTAGAGATAATAAATGCAAGATTGATGGCAGTGGTTATGGCCTGGCAGTGAATGTGGAGGGTAGATGCAAGACAATGGAATAGGAAAAGAGCATACAGATAGATGCAACAATATTGGTAATGTCTTAGTCCTTTTATTGGTTGGTGGATTGGGAGATGTTTGTATAATTATTATTCTGTACAATGTCTATATATTTTGTTCAAATCAGGTATTACATAAAAAAATTTAAAAATTGTTAGAGGCTACAAACAAGTATTTTCCTGGCCCTCAAGCTGAACCACCAAATGCAACTAAAAGGTAGATTCTTCATTGCTTTACCAAATAATGTTTAATGGCAAATTCTGCTTCAGTTTTGGTCAGAGTTTGATTCATGTTGTGTATATACTTTTTGCCTGAAGCCACAGAAATTATCCGGTCATATTTATTGAATGTGTAATTTCTTCTAAAATGATAAAATTGCATTTTGTTCATCCAATGTTTGTCTTATATACTGTGGTGACATGAAACAGAAAAACTATTAAAAGTGTTAGTTCGCCCAATTTGAAAGTCCTATATTGAGCAAATGGAGAACAATATGTGAATTTCATGAGCCCAAACCCTTTTGGCATATGTGTTAGTTCTAGCAAAGCCTGTTTTATTGTGGCTATTATAATAGTTTAGAGGTAAGAGAGGGCAGTAAATAACAGCCCAGTTGTGGTGCCTGTACAACTTTCCAGACTTAGAGGATATGGTGTTAGCAAAAAACAACTTAGGGATAATGCAGTCAAGATGATCAAATATTGCATGGCTATATTTTTGTTATTTCTGCCAGATCCTGGGGTATTAATAGCATGTTGTCTTAGTTTTGAATGTGTAAAAATAAAAATTATGAACAAGAAAAGACAGATATAATTCTAAGGACAATCTGATTTTGTTCGCTTATGCACTCTTTTGAAGACATTGCAATTTATTGATTTTAAAAAGTAGCATTAAAGTGGAACATATAAACCAAATCCTAGAAATTTAGAATATTCAAAATACATTCTGCTCAAAAATGTTAAAAGAAATTATTTTAAACCTTTTCTGAAATCTTGAATTTTAAAAGAAATATTGTAAAGTTTTGTAAGGTGTTATAAAAAGTATGGGTATTAGAAAATTGGAATCTATCTTTAAAGATAAAAAACATGGAAGCCAAAAATTAAGGAAAACAGACAATGAGCTTAAACATATAATAGCTCTGTATTCTAAAACATCACATTAATTGAATTGCATCATAATTTAGAATTTTGAAGAGTATTTCAAAATCTTTAAAATCTGACTTAAGTAGGGAAAATAAGACTCTTGGTTTAAGGAGTTTGTCTGAGAAAGTAATGATAAAAAGTGATAAAAGTAATGGCAGTGTTGTTTTCAAGATGAAATGAAAAGATAGTACACATAAGTGTTTCCTCGAAAATGGGGAGAAAGAAAGAAACTGGGTGAGGATTTTTCTGATGGGAAAGGTAATATAAGATACAAAGCAGTATAGAAGATATCATCACAATTTCAATATATTAAGAAGATGCTTTATAAATATATAGCCTTTTCTCCACCAAAAAAATTATGACTTTAGAATTAATGTAAGGCAAAGTATGCATACATACATATATATTATGTACACATGATAAGAAACTAAAGCAGAAACTGAGAAAATGAACAAACGAAGTCAATGAATATTGGAGCTGTCATATATGGTTGTAAGAAGCACCAAAGGAATGCTTCAACTAGAAAAATAGCAAAAAAATCTCAGAGAAGAGTTAGCTTAGATAATAGTGTACTTGATGTTGCAATGACTTTTGAGGCTTTTTACTAGGTGTTGCAGGTGTTGACAAAAACATTTCTGTTCTTTAACTTCAGCCACAATGAAAAACATTGTGAAATATGACTGGCTTTAGGTGTCTTCAGGTCTTATAACTTGCCCAAATGGCCCCAAATTTTCTGTTTCTGGGATCTCCCCTCATCCAGCTCCAGAGAAATAAATGCCATAAGAGAAGGAGGCAGTGTTCCTTATTCAGAGATGCCTAAGTTGCCCTAGGACACATAAGACTAAGCCTAGCTTAACACTCAGAAAGCAGAACAGAAGGTCTTGGATATCCCCTCAAAACCTGCTATCTAAATGAAGTTTATAACTCATTCAACACAGATCTCTCAGCCCCTAGAACAGTGGGCCCCAACCATTTTGGCCCCAGGGACTGGTTTTGTGGAAGACAATTTTTCCACAGGCAGGTGGTGTGGGGGTGAGGGGTGGGGAGGGATTCAGGATGATTCAAGTGAATTACATTTACTGTGCTCTTTTTTTCTTTATTATTACATTGTAATACATAATGAAATAATTATACAACTCACCATAACATAGAATAAGTGAGAGCCCTGAGCTTGTTTTCTTGCAACTACATGGTCCCACCAGGGGGTGACAGGAGACACTGACAGATCATCAGGCAAAGGAGTGTGCAACCTAGCTCCCTCACATGAGCAGTTCACAATAGGGTTCATGCTCCTGTGAGAATATAATGCTGCCACTGATCTGACAGCAGGCAGAGCACAAGTAGTAAGTCCAGTAATGGGGAGTAGCTGTAAATACAAATGAAGCTTTGCTTCTTTGCCTGCCACCTACCTCCTGCTCTGCAGCCCAGTCCCTAACAGGCCAGATACCACTACAGATCTGTTGCCTGGGGATTGGGGACCCCTGCACTAAAGGACCCCTGTTGCATACTTAATAGTGAATAATGTAGCATGAGTGACTTTGTCTCACTTCCAAAGATTTTATTTCAGATATTGTTAAAGAAACACAAACATGACTTATGTCTAAAGATCTTCAACTTAACAGAATCCACAGCATCTCTACAGCAAGGGCTCCTCAGCTGATTTTCACCACTCCTACAACTTTTTGTACCACCACCAAGAAAATCAGTGGTTTTATCTCCAAAACCATGCCCATGGGTCCACAGCCATTCCCATCTATGATAGCTGTAATTACTCTAACACTCACTATTTTTTCTCTGCCAGTTTACTCAATCAACCTTTAAATAATACATATTATTTTATGTCTGATATTTCAGCAGGGCATACTTTTCACCTTTACTATGTAAGAAAATGCTCCCCATAAAAGACATGTCCTGACTTAGACATCTTCAATACCACAGGTGTTGTTATTAGATGTCTGGTGGGCCATCACCATATCAATCAGGCTTAATCCAACTTGCCTAGGCTCAGTTTGTCATTCTGGAATAATCTTGATTAAAATCAAATACAAATAGTTACACCAAACCTACTACTGTGCTTCTCTGGATTCTGACCACATAGTAAAACTTATTTTTATTTTTTTCTTTGAATTTCATCCCTTCCCTAAAACCCACAAGAGAAATTTCCCTTCTCCACACACTATCACTCTTTTCCCTCCTTTCCATGTAAATTGCTCATGATAAAACATATTCACATATGTCCATCACTTTCCATGGATATCAACAAAATATAATTTTCTAAGGAAAGACATAGTTTAGTAGTTAATATTTTAAGTGCTACAGCAAAACTTCCTGAGTTCAAAGTTTGAGTCAAAAGCTATTTAACTGGTTTAATCTTCAATCTCCTTACATGTAACATGTAATATAATAATATTATGTACATACGTGAATATAATAATTTTATGTACATCATAGGATTGTTGTGAGGGTAAAATAATATAGACCATATAACATGGTTAGCTTAATGTCTGGCACAGTATTAGCTCTCAAATTTTAACTGTAGTTATTGTTATCAATATCTACAGGATCACTTTCATTATAATCATTATTAAACCTTCTGGAGCTTCTGATCATCCAGTCTCCCTCTCACTCTCTGCCTATTTGAGAAGGATTATTCCCATGGTTTGCTTTAAATTTGTATTACCAATGTCAACATTTAAAATAAATTGCATATATATATACACATATATATATATACACACACATTATATATATATATATATACACACACACACATACATAAATATATTTGAGGCTAGCTTTACTATAGATATTGCAAATAAAGTGAGGCTTTTAATAGAACTAACTTATAGGAAAGATGGTCGAGTTTGGAATCAGACCAAATCAGAGCAAATTTATTTTAAAGCCTGGGTCTATTACTTCTTACTGTGAAGATGGACAATTTTCTTAACATTTTTCTGCTTTCAGTTTCTGTAAATTAAAACTTTAAAAGATTGGTTCAAGGATGAAGAGGGTAACACATGTAAACTACTTTGCATAATAGTAAACACTAAATAGTTGTGTTTCTGCCTTTTGTATATTAAAGGGTATACAAATTATACTAAATTATAAAAGAGTACAATTTATACTCCTTTGAGTATAAATTATGCTTTAAATATCTTAACTGTGCCTTAAACAGGCCAAGTAATGAAGATGTTTATAGCACTGTTTGGCTGATTGTTGATTAAATCTTATTTCATGTGAGTAACCACATTCCATATAAATCTGGCTCTTTCTCCAAATTACCTCTACTAGTTGCTCTCTGCAGTTTTATATCCACAAGTGTACTTGGTTACTTTAAGACAAAAGGAGCTTGTTTGGCAGTAGTATCTGAGACAGTATGAATAACCCCATTTACCTGTTGACTTTCAACTCCATTCTCAGTCTTTATTCTTCCTTGAGTCACAGGAGTCTAGAAACCAGAAAATGAAATCCTATACACTCTTGAAAGCTGTTTTTCAGTTAGAGTCCGTAAATGGGTAGCACTAACAGTGAATTTGAAGGCTGGAGAAAAACAGTTTCATAATTTTCTCCTTCTTCTGTTAATATTTTGCGGTAGCATTAGTAATTAGTGACCGAAGGACTGCATATATATTAGAACGCTGGGTTTCTAGCAGTACTGGTGGTAATTTCAGCAGCATCTACAGTAGGGCAATCTCAGCAATAGTGCAGTTTCAGTAGAAGCAATGGCACTTGTAGCATCACCAGAAGATCAACAGCAATGTGGGCTCATGGGTTTGAGCCTATGGGTTGTAGTTGCTTCTTAATCTCTAGGTAATACCTCCTCTTATTGGTTTCTCAAGCACATCATTTTCCTCCTCTATCCATTTCAACTATTTTGTAATCAATTTCTGGCACAAAGCCCTCTCTATTTAAAAAATCTAGAGTAGTTTTCTTTCCTAATTGAACAATGACTAATACACCTCCCTTAACAATTAAATTATAAAACATGAATTAATACAACTTTGTACTCCAGAGATGTTATTTATATGACTATATTTAAGCTGAATATTTGCTGATAAATTACAATGTTCAAGATATAATGCAGGCAAGGGAGACAGTGTTTAAATATTAATAGGCTGGTGCATTAAAATAAACTATACAACTTACAAATAATTTTAATAAATATAGAATATGGTAAATCAATGAAAAAAGATGAAGAATTACAAGTTTCCAGAAGATCACCTATTTGTATTGGGAAATAGAGAAGACTTCATGAACCATGTTTACAATACAGATAAAAACACTAAAGGAAGTGGCCAGGTAGGCTATGGGAAAGAGCACTTACTTGGGAATGATAATCCTGCCATATTGTATGTGTGGAACTCTGGGTAATACATTTTTACATTTTTAGCTTCAGTTTTCTCTTCAACACACTCTCTGAATCATTCTCACCAGGATGCATGTGGGTGGTGGGGAGGAGGATGATGCTAGAATCTATTTCAGAGGATACCATGTATAATTTGGACAGGACATCTAGGGAAATATATATATTCTCTATCCATTCCCCACTTCCTTGCAGCCATTTAAGAATGAATGCTAGATTTCTAACATTTATTCCTGTCCTGAAATTCTAAAAGTATACCAAAACATGTTAGAAATGATTACAAAATGCATGATATACATATATATGTGTCTTAGAATCACAAATATGTAAAATATTCTTATTAAAAAATAGTAAGAATAAAAACAATAAGACAGGTGAAATTATTCCTACTCTTGCCCTCAAATTTGTTGAGAGACAATATCTGCTAAAATTCATAAGCTACTTACAGCAATCTCTATAGTACATTTACATTACATGTATTTTTTACAGGTAGAAGGAAGGCAGGCATAAATTCTACCTAAAGTTTACCATTGGTGGCTAATTTCATTCAATTATGGATATTGTGACGGCAGGTAACAGAATGTTCAAAGTAGATTTATGTACATTATTCTTATATTTCAAACTCTATTGCGAAGTTCTTGAAGACAGAGACCCTGACTAACACTTCTACATAACCTCCGTTGTGATGGGGTAATGTGTCAAGCATAATAGTGTCAACACATAATAGTGTGTCAAGCATAAAAGCATAATAAAGTAAACCAATATTTATTCTATCTATGTTACATGACATGGGAACATTTCATTGCAGAATTTGTAGAAACTCAGACACTATTAAATCTAAATTTCTAGGATCCTGAGGTGGTAAAGTGGAAAAAAAATAATTATCAAGCCGGCACCCAAGACAAGCACTTTACTGCATAAACTAATGCAATCCTCATGGTAGCCCAGTAAGGTATGAATGTTGGTCCCCAAATACAAATGAAAAAAATAAGTTTAGAGAATTAATTTTCCTGGGTCATCCAGGAAAAAATTATCCTAGGATGATTGAATAACAAATACGTGGTATATATACACAATGGAATATCTCTCAGTCTTTAAAAAGCAGAAAATCTTTTCATATGAGAACACATGAATACATATTTAGGACATTATGCTAAGTGTAACAATCCAGTCACATAATTAAAAATACTGCATAATTCCACTTATATGAAGTATCTAAAATAGTCAAACTCAGAGAAACAGAGTATAGGATGGTAGTACCAAGAGCTGGTGAAAGGGGAAATAGGGACTTGCTTTTCAAGGGGTATAAAGTTTAACTTATAAAACATGAATAAATTCTAGAGACCTGCTGCATAACATTGTACCTATAGTAGACAATATTTGCATAATTTAATAAGTTTGTTACGAGGGTAGATCTCAAGTGTTTTTGCCACAATAAATGTGTTAAATGCTGATAACATACTAAATAAATAAAATTATGGATTTAAGATAATTTTTCCTCAGTAATTTTAAGGCAATACTTCATTACCTTCTAATAGCAGGATTTCTACTGAGAAGTCTGATTTCATTGTTTCCTTATTTATGACCTTATCCATGACCTCTTCTCCATTGCTTTTAGAATTCTTTACCTTCAGTATTTACAATGATTTTATTTTTTCATTTTTACTTTTACATAAAAGGTTATTTCCAAAATTCTAATAACGTTTGGTTATTTATTCAAAACTAAGAGAGCCACTGTGTTAGTCCGTTCTTATGCTGCTAATAAAGACATCCCCAAGATTGGGTGATTTATAAAGGAAAGAGGTTTAATTGACTCACAGTTCAGCATGTCTGGCAGGGGGCTCTGGAAACTTACAATCATGTTAGATGGGGAAGCAAACACGTCCTTCTTCACGGGGTGGCAGGACGGGAAGTGACAAGAAAAAGGAGGAAAAACCCCTTACAAAACCATCAGATCTCGTGAGATTTCACTCACTAACATGAGAACAGCATAAGAGCAACTGCCCCAATGATTAAATTACCTCCCACCAGGTCCCTCCCACAACACTTGGGAAATATGTGATCTATAATTCCAGATGAGATTTGGGTGGGCACACAGGCAAACCATATCACACACTAAAAGGTGAACACTGAGGGATGGTTGAGTCTAATATTCTAGATTCTTCAGGCAGAATAGTCATTTTGTTAGGCAACTCTTATTTATCATTGTATTTATGTATTTTAGGCTGGTCAGTGGAAACCATGAAGAACTGTACAATGTTGCCTATAGATGTAAACCTAAATTCCAGTGATCTAAGAAACCGAAATAGAAAGAAATTCTGAGTTCTCCCTGATCTAGGACCCCAGAATTGAAAGAGGTTTTGAGTTCTCTCTGTTCTTCAGCAGATTTTTTACTCAATCTGTCTTTTTGAGTTTTTCCCTCTCATTTATAGACTTTGATGATCGTTTTGGTTTTCAGATCCATTCCCATTCATATTTGTATAAATACAGTTAGCCTCTAATTAATTAGCCTTTCAGGAATTACACCATGTAGATTGAGTTAATTTTTTTTTTTTCTCTCATCCATCATCAGGGACATTTAGTCTTTGGCTTTTTTGTATCTGACAATTAAGTTATCACTTATTTATCAACTTTGAACTTAAAATTATTTGACAATTCTGATCTTCTGTCTTCTTCTCTCAATATTATTTGATATATGACTTAAAAATGCCTTAATAATCATGTGAATGGAATGTCATGATATATCACAAATAAATGTGTATGCATAGTTTACCACATTTAACCAGAAATCTAAGTGATGTATTTATAATCACCTTTCTAGGGGGTATTGATTTGTTTGTTTTCTTTTTTAAAAATTTTTATAGGTACATATTAGATGGATATATTATGGGGTACTTTTTGTTTTCTATTTCTTCTTGAATCTGCTTTTATAATTTATGCTTTATTATGTTGTCATCAATTTATTCTAAAATTTCAAATCAATTACTATAGAGATGTTCATAATAGACTGTTGTGGTTTTTATTTCCTTTCCATATCAAATATCATATTTTTTGTTTCTTTTTAAAAATCAGACCTTTAAGATTTACTTATTGTATTACTCATCTTAAATAATTAGTTTTTAGTTTCATATACTTTTTTTCACACTTCTCTCTTCTGATATTAAATTTAACTTTAAATCCCTGTTTCTACTTTCTATTTTTTCTGTTTTTGCTTTACAAATTTCTAAAGAGGTGGATACTGAGTCCATTTATTTTGGGGGTTAAAAAAATAAAACTATTGGCCGGGCGCGGTGGCTCACGCTTGTAATCCCAGCACTTTGGGAGGCCGAGGCGGGCGGATCACGAGGTCAGGAGATCGAGACCACGGTGAAACCCCGTCTCTACTAAAAATACAAAAAATTAGCCGGGCGTGGTGGCGGGTGCCTGTAGTCCCAGCTACTCGGAGAGGCTGAGGCAGGAGAATGGCATGAACCCGGGAGGCGGAGGTTGCAGTGAGCCGAGATTGCGCCACTGCACTCCAGCCTGGGGGACAGAGCGAGACTCCGTCTCAAAAAAAAATAAAAAAAAATAAAAAATAAATAAAAATAAAAAAAAATAAAAATAAAAATAGAACTATTCAAAGCTATAAGTTTTCTTTGTAATAGTTGTTTTCCATGAGGATTGAAGTCCATGTTCATTTTTCTGTACCACCAGTTTCTTCTTTGATCCAGAAGACTTTATGAGTGTTAATTTGTAAAAGCTATCTAATTCAAATTACACTGGATCATGATAAGAGAATATGTTACATCTCTCTGTTTTGCTTTGTTTCAGGTGTACTTTGTGGCTAAATATATAAATACTTTCTGTAAATTAAGGACATAAAAACTATAAATATTTGTTTATAGAATATGAAGTTTTCTGCATTTCAAATAGACCTTATTGGTTGTAGATGTTTACTTCTTATTTACTTCTTGGATCCTTGATCTGTTAAGTTCTGAAAAAAGAGAAAAATATTTTTAATACAAATGAAGCATTTTACATTTTGATACAAAATTGTACATTTCACTATTAATCTAACAAATGATATGTTATTTTATTCCTTACATATTATTTCATATTAACTATTGACCATTTTTTAATTCTCTTCCTTTAATTTTTGCTGGTTTTCTCAAGTTTCTAATATTCTCTGGTATGTTGGAAGTTTTACTATGTAAAGCATTCTAAATTTTTTGTTCTATTTTAGGGAATATGTATGTAGATAATGATAAACTCTACATAGTTTCAAAAAAAGCTTACAAATTGGGGCTAAAAATTTAGAAGTAACCTGTGAAAGATTAGAAACAGAATGTAGAACTTTCAGTAATCTCAAAACTTTGAGAGGCGAGGTGGGTAGATCACTTGAGGTTAGCAGTTAGAGACCAGCCTGCCAAAATGGTGAGACCTTCTCTCTACTAAAAATGCAAAAAAATTAGCCAGGCTTAGTGGCATGGGACTGTAATCCCAGCTACTATGGAGGCTGAGGCAGAAGAATTGCTTGAACCCAAGAGGCAGAGGTTGCAGTGAGTCATGATCGTGCCACTGCACGATCAAAAAAAAAAAAGAATGTACCACTTTCAAAAAATGAGAGTAGTCAGAAAACATTCTATTAAACAAATGCTTGAAATAAACGTAGACATAACATGGTAAACAGAAAACCAGAAATATAGAGAGTTAAATACACCAAATGTATCAAAAATTATAATAAGTTGAACTGACTAAATTTATCTGTTAACTAAGAGAGATTCGAATTTGGTTGAAAAAGAAACCTAATGTACATTTATAAGAGGCAGATTTAGATTTAAAAAGTTCTGGAAACTTGCAAATGAAAGGGGGCAGAAAGTTATTCCTAGAAAAGTCTAAAACAGATAGATAACATAGCATATTAGTATATTGTGTTAGTCAATTCTCACATTGCTATAAAGAAATACCTGAGACTGGGTAATTTATAAAGAAAAGAGGTTTAATGCACTCATGGTTCTGCAGGCTGTACAGGAAGTATGGTGGCATCAGCTTCTGAGGAGGCCTCAGGGAACTTCCAATCATCTTGGAAACTGAAGGGAAAATAAGACACTTCACAAAGCCAGAGAAAGAGGAAAAGAGAGAGAGGAGAGGTGCCGCACATTTTTACACGACCAGATCTAACAAGAACTCACTCACTATCGCGACCAAGGGAAATAGTGCTAAATCATTCATGAGAAACTCCTCCCATGATCCAGTCATCTCCCACCAGGACCTACCTCCAACACTGGGGATTACAACTCGACATGAGATTTGGTGGGGGCACAGATCCAAAACGTATCATATATGACAATATAGAATTTAGAAAGAAAAATTCTAAAATGAAAACACTTTTGAGTAAAAATTATCACTGAAAATGCATAATATGTATGCATCTCATGTATCTAACAATATAACTTAAAATCTAAAAAATGTAAAGAACAAATATATATATGTAACTATTATATATGAAATTGTTATCATTAGAATAATGAAGAAATAGAAAAATCACAATTATTATGGGGAAATTCAATGAAATTTTTTTTAAAAATTTTTAATCACAAACTCAGTGGGTTTTTAAAAATTATTTTAGATTCAGGAGGTAAATGTGCATGTTTGTTTTTTACATGGAAA
The DNA here is from genome assembly GCF_006542625.1 of Nomascus leucogenys. Taxonomy (NCBI): domain Eukaryota; kingdom Metazoa; phylum Chordata; class Mammalia; order Primates; family Hylobatidae; genus Nomascus; species Nomascus leucogenys. Next base: position 69,681,407 of record NC_044406.1, on the reverse strand, counting down.
TACTGTGCAATGGTGAGGCTTGGGCTTGTAGTGTACCCATCACCCAAATAGTGAGCAATGTACTTGATGTGGTTTGGTTCTGTGTACCCACCAAATCTCATGTTGAATTGTCAGTAACAATGTTGAAGACGTGGCCTGGTGGAAGGTGATTGGATCATAGGCGTGGTCCTTCATAAATGGTTTAGCACCATTCCTTTGGTGCTGTCTGTCTTATGATAGCGTTCTCATGAGATCTGGGTGTTTAAAAGTGTATGGGTCTTCTCCCTTCTCTCTCTCCCTCCTGCTCTGTTCATGTGAGGTGTTGGTCTTGCTTCGCTTTTTGCCATGATAGTAAGTTTCCTGAAGTCTCCCCAGAAGCAGGCCAGATGTTGCCATGCTTCCTGTACAGCCTGTAAAACTGAGCCGATAAACCTCATTGTTTAAATAAATTACCGACTCTCAAGTATTTCTTTAAAGCAACGTGAGAATGGACTAATATAATACACAGTAAGTACTTTTTTAATACTCACCCCTCCACCATTCTTGTTTGTGTCATCCCAATGTCTATTATTTTCATTTTAATGTTCATGTGTACCCATTGTTTAACTTCCACTAATAAGTGAGAACATGTGGTATTTAATTTTATTTTTCTGGGTTATTTCACTAAGGATAATGTTCTCCAGCTCCATCGATGTTACTGCAAAAGATATAATTTTATTCTTTTTTATGACTGCATAGATTTCCATGGTGCATATAAACACATATATGTATAAATATATAATATATACCTACATATATGTATAATATACACATACATGCACATATTTCATATATGTAATATGTGTTATACACATATATGTTTCTTAACTTTTTAATAAATATATTTTATATATGTGTAAATTATATATGTATACATACATGTGTATATCTATATAAACACATGTATTCCACAGGGTGTATGTGTGTATATGTGTGTGTGTGCCTGTATATATATACAATCAGTGTATGTATGTGTATGTGTATGTGTATATATATTCATATTTTTCTTTATGTAATTATCTGTTCATGGACACTTAGGTTAATTCTATGACTTTGCTATTGTGAAAGATGCTGCAATAAAAATGCAAGTGCAACTGTTCTTTTTATATAAAGATTTATTTTTCTTTGAGTAGATGCTCAGTAGTGGGATTGATTATTGGATTGAGTGCTAGTTCTAGTTCTTTGAGAAATCTCCATATTGTTTTCCAATGAGGTTGTATTAATTTACCTTCTCATCAACAGTGTATGGGCATTCTCTTTTCTCTGAATCCACATTAACATCTGTGGTTTTTTTGACTTTTTAATAGTAACTATTCTGATCAATGTAAGATGGTATCTCATTGTGGTATTGATTTGCATTTATCTGATGGCTTGTGGTGTGGAGCATTTTTTCATGTTTATTGGCCACTTTTATGTCTTATTTTGGGAAGTGTCTGTTCCTGTCCTTTGCTCACTTTTTAATGTTTTTTTTTCCTATTACATTGTTTGAGTTATTTGTAGATTCTGGATATTCATTCTTTATCAAAGGCATAATTTGCAAATATTTTCTCCTATTCTGTATGTTGTCAGTTTATAATGTTGAAATTTTCTTTCTGTACAGAAGCTGTTTACTTTAAGTCCCATTTGTCTATTTTCACTTTTCTTGCATTTGCTTTTGAGGTCTTAATCATAACTTCTTTGCCTAGGCCAATGCCCAGAAAAGGTTTTCCTAGATTTTCGTCTGGAATTTTTATAAGTCTATGGTCTCACATTTAAGTTTTTAATTGACCTTGAGTTAATTTTTGTATATGGTGAAAGATGGGGGCCCATTTTGATTTTTCTGCATATGGCTAGCCAGTGTTTTCAGAACCATTTATTAAATAGGACGTCCTTTTCACATTACTTTTGTCAAATTTTTCAAAGATCAGTTGATTGTAGATATTTGACTTTTATTTCTGGGTTCTCTATTCTGTTTCATTTATTTAGATGTCTATTTTGTACCAGTATTAATCTATTTTGGTTACTATAGCCTATATATGATGTCCACTTTCAATCTTCTGCATATCACTAGCCAATTATCCCAGCATCATTTATCAGATAAGGATTCACTTCCCCATTGCTTTTTTGCTCAACTTTGTCAAATATAACGTAGTTGCAGGTTTGCAGCATTATTTATGTGCTCTCTATTTTGTTTCATTGGTCTACATGTCTGTTTTTGTGCCACTGCCATGCTGTTTTGGTTACTGTAGCCTTATAATATGGTTTGAAGTTGAGTAACATGATGCATCCAGCTTCATTCATTTTGTTTAAAATTGCCTTGGCCATTTAAACTCTTTTTGCTTCTGTATTAAATTTAATTTTTTTTTTTACTAATTCTGTGAAAAATATCATTGGTAGTTTCATATAAATGAATCTGTAAATTGCTTTGGGTAGTATGGCTATTTTAACAATATTGTTTATTCTTGTCAATGAGAATGGAATAAATTTTCATTTGTTTTTATCAACTCCGATTTCTTTGAGCAGTGTTTTGTAATTCTTATCATAGAGATCTTTCACCTCCCTAGTTAGCTTTATTGCTGGGTATTTTATTCTTTTTGTGGCTATTGTGAATGGGATTGTTTTCTTGATTTGCCTCTGAGCTTAGACATTGTTGATGTATAGAAAGGTTACTGATTTTTTTTTTTTTTTTTTTTTTGAGACGGAGTCTCTCTCTGTTGCCTAGGCTGGAGTGCAGTGGCGCAGTCTCGGCTCACTGCAAGCTCCGCCTCCCCTCTCGTGTTCACGCCATTCTCCTGCTTCAGCCTCCCGAGTAGCTGGGACTACAGGCGCCTGCCACCATGCCTGGCTAATTTTTTATGTTTTTAGTAGAGACAGGGTTTGATTATGTTAGCCAGGATGGCCTCGATCTCCTGACCTCGTGATCTGCCCGTCTTGGCCTCCCAAAGTGCTGGGATCACAGGTGTGAGCCACCGCACCTGGCGGAAAGGTTACTCATTTTTGTACATTGATTTCATATCCTGAAATTTTTTTAAAGTTGTCTATCAGATGAAGGAACCTTTGGGCAGACACTCTGGGGTTTTTTAAGTACAGAATTACGTTGTCTGCAAACTGAGATAGTTTGACTTCCTCTCTTCCTAGTTAGATACATTTTATTTCTTTCTTTTACTTGATTTCTCTGGCTATACATTCCATTTCTAAGAAAAACAGGAGTAGTGAGAATGGGCCTTTTTTTTTTTTCTTGTTCCAGTTCTCAAGGGCAGTGTTTGCACCATTTGTCCATTCAGAATAATATTGACTGTGGGTTTGTCATAGATGGCTCTTACTATTTTGACATAGATTCCTCCAATACCTCTTTTGTTGAGGACTTTTAACATAAAGCAATGTTAAATTTTATTGAAAGCCTTTTCTGCATCTATTGATATAATCATGTCATTTTTCTTTCTAGTTTTCTTAAAGTGGTGAATTACATTTATTGATACGTACGTTAAAGCAAACTTGCATCCCAGGGATAAAACCTACTTGATTGTGGTGAATTAGCATTTTGATATGCTGCTGGGTTTGGTTTGCTAGTATTCTGCTGAGAACGTTTGCTTCTATGTTCATCAAGGATATTGACCTGAAGTTTGTGTATGTGTATATGTGTCTCTGCCAGATTTTGGTATCAGGATGATGATGGCTTCATAGAACGAGTTACAGATGACTGCTTATTCCTCAATTTTTTTGCAGTAATTTTAGCAGGAATAGTATCTGCTCTTCTTTATACATGTAGTAGAATTTGGCTTTGAATTTGTCTGCTCCTGGACTTTTCCTGGTTGGTAGGTTTATTACTGATTCAATTTCAGTACTCATGATGAGTGTGTTCAGGGATTTAATTTCTTCTTGCTTCAATCTTGGAGGGTTGTACGTTTCCAGGAATTTATCTATTTCCTCTAGATTTTCTAATTTGTGTGAATAGAGGTGTTCATAGTAGTTTATGAGAGTTCTTTTTTTCCCTCCCTTCACCCTTAGAGTTTTTGTTTTGTTTTTGTGTGTAAGTCATTGGTAATGTCCCCTTGGTCATTTCCTGATTGTGTTTATTTGGATCTTTTTTGTTTGTTATTCTTTATTACTCCGCCCAGCAACCTATTATTTTTTTCTTTCAAAGAAACAATTCCTGGATTCGTTGATCTTTTGTATAGTTGCTCACACCTCAGTTTCCTTCAATTCAGCTCTGATTTGGTTATTTTTGACTTCGGCTAGCCTTTAGGTGAGTTCACTCTTGTTTCTTTAGTTCTTCTAGGTGTGATGTCAATTTGTTAATTTGAGATTTTTGTAACTTATTGATTTTGATGGTTAGTGCTATAAACTTCCCTCTTAACACTTCTTAGCTTCATCCCAGAGATTCTACTATGTTGTATATTTATTAACATTAGTTTCAAGGAATTACTTGATTTCTGCCTTAATTTCATTGTTTACTCAAAAGTAATTCAGGAGCAAGTTTTTTAATTTCCATGTAATTGTTTTTGAGCAATTTTCTTAGTACTGATTTATATTTTTATTGTGCTATGGTCTGAGAGTGTGTTTAATATAATTTTAGTATTTTGAATTTGCTGAGGATTTTCTTATAAATGATTGTGTGGCCGATTTTATAGTATGTGCCATGTGCATATGAGAACAATGTAAACTTTATTTTCTTTGTTTGTTTGTTTTTATGGTGGAGAGTTCTCAAGATGTCTGTTTGGCACATTTGGTCCAATGTCTAGTTCAGGACCCAAATATTTGTGTTAGTTTTCTGCCTCAATGATTTGTCTAGTATAGTCAGTGGAGTGTTAGTGACACCTACTATTATTGTGTGGTTATCCAAATCTCTTTGTAGCTCTCTAAGAACTTATTTCATGAATCTAGGTGGTCCTGTGATGGGTGCATATATATTTAGGATTGTTAGGTCTTCTTGTTGAATTGAACCCTTTACCTCTATGTCATATTTTTCATTTTACTTTTTTAATCATTCTTGATTTAAAATCATTTATTTTCCCCAGAAATTAGCAACTCCTGCTTTCTTTTGTTTTCCATTTGATTGGTAATTTTTTTCTCCATCCCTTTATTTTGAGCCGTTACTTTGGGTGTCATTGCATGTAAAATGAGTCTTTTGTTGACATCGTACAGTTGGATCTTACTTCTTTTTCCAGCTTGCCACTCTGTGCCTTTTAATTGGGAAATTCAGCCTTCCTACATTCAAGGTTACTATTGATATGTGCAGGTTTGATCCTGTCATTGTGTTGTTAGCTGGTTATTATGCACACTTGATTGTGTGTTTGTATTATCGTGTAAATAATTTATGTATGTAAGTATGTTTTTGTGGTGGCTGGCAGTGGTCTTTACTGTCTGTATTGAGCGCTTCCTCCATGACTTCTTTTAAGGCAGGTTTGGTGGTAGCAAATTCCCTTAGCATTTATTGTCTGAAAAGAATCATTTTTCTCCTATGCTTATGAAGCTTACTTTGCCTGATTATGAAATTCTTTTCTTTAAAAATGTTAAATATAGTCCTCTGTATTAGTCTGTTCTCATGCTGTTAATAAAGACCTATCCAAGACTGGGTGATTTATAAACGAGTGAGTTTTAATGGACTCACAGTTCCCCATGGCTGGGCAGGCCTCACAATCATGGCAGGAGGCAAACAAGAAGCAAAGACATATCTTACATGGCAGCAGGCAAGACAGCTTTTGCAGAAAAACTCCGGTTTATAAAACCATCAGGTGTTGTGAGACTTATTCACTATCATGGGAACCGCATGGGAAATACCTGCCCTAATGATTCAATTACCTCCCACCGGGTCCCTCCCATGACACGTGGGGATTATCACAATTCAAGGTAAGAGTTGGATGACTAGACTATGAGTTTATCTTACAGTAAGTGATCGAAGCTTGTCAATTACTTATTGATCTTTTATTGATTTAGAAGAAAGTGAATCAAAGAGAAGTGTCTTCCATAAGGACCTAAAAGAAAAATGGAAAAATTAAGCACCACTCTATGTTCTTCTGTTTTTATAGTCTTCATAATCCTTTAGATGTCATGCTTACCTTCCATAACTATGGACTTTGATTTCCTGTTATCAAGATGTTTTAATGCAATGTTATTGTATTAGTAAAATAATATGACAACATAATTTTAATTAAAATGTTAATGGTTAATGACTGTGGATGTTAATTCTTCCAGGAATACTCAGAATTGAATGAAGAGCTCTGGAAGGCCACAAAAGTTTAAGAGTCATTGAAAGCTATAACAACAATCAATTTTTTTCTTCAAGAATGTTCCACCAACTTGTCAAGTTCTATTGAAGGCCTTGTCAAAATCCAAAATTTTATACATTTTTTTTCATGAAAAAGACCCTTTTTGGGGTAATTATAGGTTGAATAGTTGACCAAAATCCTTTTTGTATTTGCCTCAAAAACTTTTGTAGCCAACTAATATTAACCTACAATATTCATAAAAACAGTGACTGAGCAGTTGTATTAATCAGGGTTCTCTAGAGGGACAGGACTAATAGGATAGATATATATACAAAAGAGAGTTAATTAAAGAGTATTGACTCCCACAGTCATAAGGTGAAGTCCCACAATAGATTGTCTGCAAGCTGAGAAGGAAGCCAGTACAAATCCCAAAACCTCAAAAGTAAAGAAGTCAATAGTGCAGCCTTCAGTTTGTGGCTGACGGCCCGAGAGCCCCTGGCAAACCACTGGTGTAAGCCCAGGAGTCCACAAGCTGAAAAACTTGGAGTCCGATGTTTGAAGGCAGGAAGAATCCAGTACAGAAGAAAGACAGAGGCCAGAAGACAGCCAGCCTAGTTCTTCCATGTTCCTCTGCCTGCATTTATCCTAGGCATGCTGGCAGCTGATTAAATGGTGTCCACCCGGATTGAGGGTGGGTCTGCCTCTCCCAGTCCACTGACTCAAATATTAATCTCTTTTGATTTCAAATGTGAAATCTGGAAAACTAACGTGGAAGAATGACACTGGGTTTCATTTTCAATTTTGTCAGTGTTAGTTTAACCATGAGAAAGACACTTTCCCTCTGGTGGCTTCTGTCTCCTTTTGTAAAATAAGAAAGTTAGGTAAAAATAATCTCCAACATTCTTTCATATAGACATCTTATGTTTCTTTCAATCTGCAGTGGTTTCACAGGTTTAGAAAAACATAGACTGCATTTGGAGAGGGGCAATTTTTTTTTTTTTTAAATCTCAGCAGGTATAAAGAAGCTGGTCACTTAACCCCAAATTTTAATCCAAATCTGTTTATCTGATATTTGAAGTTTTAACTCTTCAATTTAACATCTTTTATTTGCATCCAGAGCTAGGTGCTGGATTCTAGGTTTTTTTTTTTTTTCCTTAGGCTGATTTCCTCTATTTTGATTGTAGTCAACCTATTTGGACTTTTACCTTCTGAAAAATGTAGGAATTCTATGTTGATGGGGCCAGCAACATAAGGGGCTAAGGGACTAACCACTAGAGGGCAATGAATGTTCTTCCTTATTGATGGAATCTGTCAACATCATAAATTTAAGATAATTGTATGGTCATATGAACCCTATTTTTTATGTTTCTTTTCAATGGGGGTTTAGTTGTCCTATTCTAATGCAGTTACAGATAGAAAAAGATTAAACTTTAAACATTTGGCAGGGATATCTGCTAGTAAGAGGCAAATAAGTATATTAAAGCCAAATGTCTTTACATGTAATGCTACTGTTGCATGGCAAAAATTGACAACATTAAGTCTGAGTAAAATATAAAAATAATCTTTCTACATACACACAAAGAAAATTTTCAGGAATATTTGTTTGTTTCAAGAGATGCTGAAGTTCTGTTTTGAAAAGAAAATTTATTATTACGGAGTTTCAATACTATTATTTTCTTCATCATCACAGGGGAAGCTTTTTATCATTGCAAGCAGCTGTTCTTTAAGCAGCTTCTGGTCATTTTTATGAACACATCACCAATAAATCCATATTAATTTATTAATAGCATTTTGAAAAAAACATATTGAAAAGAGCAAGAAGAATTTTAAAGCATCAGAAATTCTTTTTTAAACATTGCAGATTTAGGTAATATGTCAGCATAGGCACAAGAAAACAATATGTAAGTTATGAAACCTTAACTTGTAAATTTTGTGCAGAGGAAAGCCTCATAAATCCTAAGTCTAAATCACATCACCATGAAACATGGTTTGAGGCCCAAGGCTACTCAAATACATATGGTAGTGTGGTCTATTAGAAAGCACAATGGACTAGGAGTTAGAAAGCTTAGGTTGTACTGTTAATTCTTTCACAGGGTTGACACACATTATAACCCATAATGTGAGCCTCAACTTTTTCTATATAATGGGGGTAATAATGTCAGACTTTCATGTTCCACAGGTTTAAGAATACTGAATTAGATAAATATGTTATAAAACATTCTTTGAGTTTATCCTACTTAGAGTGCATTAAGCTTCTTGAATTTTTGAATTAATGTGTTTCATCAAGTTTTGGTTATTATTTTTTCAAACATTTTCTTCTCCCTCTTTCTATTCTCTTTTTCTGGAACTTCTATTATGTGTACGATGGTTCTCTTGAGTTGATGATGGTCTCTGAGGCTCTATCATTTTTCTTTATTTTCTCTTCTTTTTGTTCTAGGATTACATCATCTCAATTGGCCAATTGTTAAGTTTGATGACTGCTTCTTCTGTCTCCTCAAATATGCTGTTAAATTCTTCTCTTTAATTTTTCATTTTAATTATATTAGCTTACAACTTTAGAATTTCATTTGATTATTTTGTTGACTTCTATTTCTTTACTGATATTCTCTATTTGGCAGAAGGTTGTTTTTATATTTTCCTGCAGTTCTTCAGATATGCTTTCCTTTACTTATTTTAAACTATTTAAGGATTTAGGCAAGATGGCTGTCTAGACACAGCCAAGAGAAACATCTGCCACTGAGGGACCAGGACACTGGGACGACTTGTACACTCTGGGAAAATCTTCAGAAGAAAGGCATTGTGAGGGGACAGAGGAAGGAGATAGATGTTGGGCTGAAGGGGGAGGAACCTGGGATGCCTGCATGGGGCTATGACATATCAGCACTCATGCTTGCCCCCAGTGACTCCAGGGGAAAATGTGACTTGAACAGGCAAGGATCAACCCACCCTTGCCATAGCCCTTTGGAATTCTGACAGTAGGAGAACCCTTGATGCCCACAGACACATGAGCTGGCAGAGAAAGCTGTTCAGAGAGGTAATAGGGGAAGAACTCTAGCCAATGTGGAATCTGGAGAGTTTGTTGTGAAAGCGTCTACAGTGGAACACACCCAGGAATGGCCATTTCACCTTGCTCCCCTAAGAAACTTTAGCCTATGGATAACTGTGACCTAAAGAGAACAGGGTAATCATGCCCGTGAGATGGGGCTGGTTCAACGTGAGTTTCTCCCTGTCTGTTGGTTTTTCCCAGGGCTACAGCCTGGTCATGCCTGCTTGCAGTCCAGCCTAGGATGCCCAGCCAGGGTGCCTCCTAGGGGACAGTATCATAGGTTCTTCACTGGCTGACCACATCTGACCACCAGAGAGCTCCAGCAGAGTGGCCCCCACTGAAGTGCAGCAGTCCTCCCATGCACTGTCCCTACCAGAGCCTCACCCATGCCACTTTGCTGGCACACACTCATCCATGGCCACCCCACACATTGTTTTGCCAGTGCATGCACATGGGCAAACTTCATATTCCCTTCCCCGCTGCTGGTGTGTGTGTGTGTGCATGTGCACCCCACTGTGCCACTGCTGCTGGCATGTGAGCACCCTATACTTCCTACTGTGCCACCATTGCCAGGGCAAATGCATGCACAGAAGCCAGTGACTCCACATCCCATCCTGTGCCACCACTGCCACCAGTGTGAATGCATGTACAGAAGGGCCAGAGTTGTGCCCTCCAGTGCCCCACATCCATGCTGACACCAGCTCTGACATAAACATGTATAAAAATGGCAGCAGTCATGCACCCCACACCCCATGTGTCTCACTGCCACCGTTGCAACTGCAAATGGCTACATGGGGGTTGGCACCATCATGCCTGACAACGATGCACCAGAGCAGATGAGCATGAAGCCCACCTCACTGCCACTGCTGCTGTCACATACAAATGAGCACAGATCTCACTGCCACCTTCCAGTGAAATGCTTGGGCTCTTACCATCTATTAGAGTGTTGTGACTAACAGTCTGTGAACACTTTGGCCCCTCAAGCAAAGCAAGTTCCCAACCTAGAGGGACCAGAAAGCAAAGCTAGTGGCTGGATACCAATCCCTCCCCCAGAGTTAGAGCATGCAACTCAAGAGTCCTGAGATGAAACTTGGTCCCCTAAAATCCTTCAGAAAGGAAGTCAGTTGACTGAGCCTACCTAATACCACAACCAAACAACTCAGGGTATCAAAGAACATAAAAGAAAAATCTATCCATCCAAAAGACAGCAACTTCAAAGATTGAGGGATCATCAGCTGACAAAGACTAGAAAGAGCCAGTGCAAGAACTCTGGCAATTCAAAAACCAGAGTGTCTTTCTACCTCCAAATGACCACACTATTTCCACAACAATAGTCCTTAACCAGACTGAAATAGCTGAAATATCAGAAAACAAATTAAGAATTTGGATAAAAATAAAAATCATCAAGATTCAGTCAAAACTCAATCTAAGGCTTCAAAGGAATACAAAAAATGATAGAGAAGATGAAAAACAAAATGACCATTTTAATAAAGAACCAAACTGATCTGATAGAGTTGAAAAACCCACTGCAAGAATTTCAGATTACAACTGCAAGTATTGATACCAGAATCAACTAAGCTGAAGAAAGAATTTGAGTGCTCAAAGACCAGCTCTCCAAAATAACAGTCAGATAAAAATAAAGAAAAACAAGAAGAATAAACACAAACAAAAAATATCGTATTATGAAAAGAGACAATATCTGTGACTCATTGGCATTACTAAAAGAGAGGAAGAGAAAGCAAGAAACTTGCAACACATATTTATTTCAGGATATTGTTCCTGAAAATTTCCCCAACCTCTCTAGAGAGGTCAACATTCAAATTCAGGAAATGCAGAGAACCCCTATGAAATACTACACAAGGAGACCATCCCTAAGACACACAGATCCTCCAAAGGCAAAATGAAATAAAAAATGTTAAAGGCATATAGAACGAAGGGGGAAGATCACCTACAAAGAGAACTCCATCAGGCTAGCAGAAACACTACAAGCCAGAAGAGATCAGGGCTTATATTCTGCATTTTTAATGAAAAGCAATTCCAACCAAGAATTTTATATCTAGCCAAATGAGGTTTCTAAAGAAAAGGAGAAAAAATAATACTTTTTAAACAAGCAAATGCCAAGAGAATTTATTACCAACAAAACTTGCCTTACAATAAATAATGAAGAGAGTGCTAAATATGGGCAGAAAAGACCCTTGCCAGCCACTACAAAACCAAACTTAAGTACATAGACCAATGACATCATAAAGCAACCACAGAAACAAGTCTGCATAACAACCTGTTAACATGATGATAGGATCAAATCCACAGATATCAATACTATGCATGGGCTGAATGACCCAATTAAAAGGCACAGACTGGCCAGTTAGATAAAGAAGCAAGACCCAGTGCTATGCTGTTTTCCAGAGATTCACTTCATATGCAATGACACCCATATGCTCAAATTAAAGAGATGAAGAAAAACCTACCAAGAAAATGGAAAACAGACAAAAACAGAGGTTGCTATTGTAATTTCAGACAGAACAGACTTTAAACTCACAAAGTTTTTTTTAAAGACAAAGAAGAACATCACATAATGCTAAGGGTTCAACTCAACAAGAACACCTAACTCTCCTAAATAAATCCACACCCAAAACAGGAACAACCAATTTATAGACCAAGTCCTTACAGACATACAAAGAGATTAGAAAACCACACAATAATAATGGGAGACATCAACACTCTACTGACTGTCCATTGCATTAGACTCTCCATTGAGGAAGAAAACTAAGAAAAACATTTCTGACCTGAACTCAATACTTGACCAAATATACCTAAAAGACATCTACAGAACTCTCAAACTCAAAACAACAGAATTTCTCATCTTCACATAGCATGTAGTCTAAAATCAACCACATAATCAGACATAAAAAAAGTCCTCGACAAATAAAAAAGTAAAACCCAAATCCTACCAACCACATTTTTGGACCACAGCAAAATAAAAGTAAAAATCCATACTAAGAAAATCACTCAAAACCAAACAATTATATAAAAATAAAACAACCTGCTCCTGAATCACTTCTAGGTAATTAATGAAATTAAGGTACATGTCAATACATTATTTGAAGCTAATGATAACAAAGATACAACATACTAATAAAAGAGAAAACCAACCACAAAGCTATAGGAAGACAAGAAATAACCATATCATGGGTGACCTGAAGGAAATTGAGATATGGAAACAATACAAAGGATCAATCAATTCAGGAGTTCTTTGAAAGAATTAATAAGACAAATATACTACTACCTAGAACTATAAACAAAAAAAGAGAAGATTCAAACAAACACAATCAGAAATGACAAAGGAGATGTTACCACGGACTCCACATAAATACAGAAAACTCTCAATGACTACTATAAACACCTGTATGCATACAAACTAGATAACCTAGAAATCATGGAAAAATTCCTGGAAACATACAACCTTCCAAGATTCAACCAAAAGCAATTGAATACCTGAACAGACTAATGATGAGTACTGAAATTGAATCAGTATTAAAAGTCCTACCAACCAGAAAGAACACAGGACCAGACAGATTCACAGACAAATTTTACCAGATGTATAAAGATAATATGGTACTATTCGTTTTGAAATGACTGCAAAAAATTGAAGAGAAAGGAAACTTCTCTAGCTCATTCTGTGAGTCCAGCATCATCCTGATAACAAAAACTGGCAGAGACACAACAAAAAAGAGAAAACCTCAGGCCAACATCCTTGATGAACACAGATGCAAAATATTTAACAAAATACTAACAAACCAAATCTAGCAGTATATCAAAAAACCTAATCCATCACGATTAAGTAGGCTTTATCCCTGCCTGGGATGGAAGGTTGGGTCAACATAGGCAAATGAAGACATGTGATTCACCACATAAACAGAACTAAAACCAAAAAACACATGAGTATCTCAATAGATGCAAAAAAAAGAGCCAGGAGTGGTGTCTCACACCTGTAATCCCAGCACTTTGGGAGGCTGAGGCAGGTGGATCACTTGAGGTGAGGAGTTCAAGACCAGCATGGCCAACATGGCAAACCCGTCTCTAATAAAAATACAAAAATTAGCTGGGCGTGGTGGTGGGTACCTGTAATCCCAGCTACACAGGAGGCTGAGGCAGGAGAATCACTTGAACCTGGGAGGCGGAGGTTGCAGTAAGGCAAGATTGCACCACTGCACTCCAGCCTGAGCAACAGAGCGAGACACTGTGTCAAAATAAATAAATAAATAAAAAGGATTTATATAAAATTCAACATTCCTTCATGTTAATAATTCTGAAGCAACTAGGCATTGAAGAAACATAATTCAAAATAATTAGAGCCATCTATTACAAGCCCACAACTAGCATCATATTGAATTGGCAAAAAATAGAAGCCTTCTCTTTGAAAACTGGATGCCCTCTTTCATCAGTCTTATTTACCTATTTTATTGGAAGTCCTGCAAGAGTAATCTGGCAAGAGGCAGGAATAAAATGAATGCAAATAGGAAGAGAGAAAGTCAAAGTATCCCTGTTTGCAGAAAATATGATCCTATACCTAGAAAACCCCATAGTCTCTGCCCCAAAACACGTTGATCTTCTAAGCAACTTCAGCAAAGTTATAGGATACAAACTCAATGTACAAAAATTAGCAGCATTCCTGTACACTAACAACATCCAAGCTGAGAGGCAAATCAAGGATGCAATCCTGTTTACAATTGTCACAAAAAGTATAAAATACCTAGGAATACAGCTAACTAGGGAGGTGAAAGATCTCTACAATGAGAATTTCAAAACACTGATGAAACAAATCAGACAGAAAACAAATAAATGCAAAAAAAATTCCATGCTCATGGATTGGAAGAATCAATATTGTAAAAATGGCTGTACTGCCCAAAGCAATTTACAGATTCAATGACATTCCTATCAAACTAACAACAACACTCTTCACAGAATTAGAAAAAAATGACTGTAAATTTTATATGGATCCAAAAAAAGAGCTTGAATAGCTAAGGCAATACTAAACAAAAAGGACAGAGCTGGAGGCATCACATTACCTGATTTCAAACTATGCTACAAAGTTACAGTAACTGAAACAGCATGGAACTGGTACAAAAACCAACACATAGACCAATGGAACAGAACAGAGAGCCCAGAAATAATGCCACACACATTCAACCTTCTAATCTTTGTCAAAGTCAACAAAAACAAGCAATGGGGAAAGGACTCCCTCTTCAATAAGTGGTGCTAGAATAATTGGTTAGCCATATGCAGAAGATTGAAACTGAACTCCTTTCTTACATCATATACAAAAAATTAACTCGCAATAGATTAAAGACTTAAATATGAAACCTGAAACTATAACAACCCTGGAAGATAACCTAGGAAATTCCATTTTGAATAAAACCAGGCAAATATTTCATGACAAAGATGCCAAAGGTAATTGCACCAAAACCAAAAATTGAAAAATAGGACCTAACTAAACTAAAAAGCTTCTGCACAGCAAAATAAACTATCCACAAACTAAACAATCAGTCTACAGAATGGGAGAAAATATTTTTAAACTATGCATCTGACAAAGGTATCCAGAATCTATAAGGAACTTAAACTAATTCATAAGCAAAAAAAAACCAAACTCATTAAAAAGTGGTCAAAGGATATAAATAGACACCATTCAAAAGAAAACATACATGTGAGCAACAAGCATATGAAAAAACGCTTAATGTCACTAATCACTGGAAAAATGCAAATCAAAACTACAATGAAATACAATCTTACACCAATTAGAATGGCATTATTAAAATGCCAAAAAATAACAAATGCTGGTGAAGTTGTGGAGAAAAAGGGAACACACACTGCTGGTGGGAATGCAAATTAGTTCAGCCATCGTGTAACGCGTTGTGACAATTTCTCAAATAACTTAAATCTAAAGCTTAATTACCATTAAACCCAACATTTCCGTGATTGAATGTATACTCCCTATGTAGACACATACACTACCATATAGACACATGCATGCATATGTTTATTGTGGCGCTATTCACAATAACAAAGACATGGAATCAACCTAAATGTCCATCAAAAGTGGACTGGATAGAATAAATGTGGTACTTATACATCATGAAATACTATGCAGCCAGAAAAAATAAAGAGATCATCTTCTTTACAGAAACATGGATAAAGCTGGAAGTCATTATCCTAAGTGAACTAACACAGGAACACAAATCCAGATACCACATGTTTTAACTTATAAATGAGAGCTAAACATTGTGTTCATATGGACACAATGAAGGGAACAAAAGACACAAGGCCCTACTTGAGGGTAGAAGGAGGGAGAGTGAGGATCAAAAAACTGTCTATTGGGTACTACGCTTATTATCTGGCTGGAGAAATAATCTATACACCAAACCTCTAGACAAGCAATTTATGTATCAGATTTGTACATGTACCCCTGAACCTAAATAATAGTTAAAAAAATAAAATATTTAAAATAGCTGATTTAAAGTATATATATTTTTTGAGATGGAGTCTCACACTGTCGCCCTGGCTGGAGTGCAGTGGCGTGATCTTGGCTCACTGCAACTTCTGCCTCCAGGTTCAAGCAATTCTCCTTGCCTCAGCCTCCCAAGTAGCTGGGATTACAGGCACGCACCACCATGCCCAGCTAATTTTTTTGTATTTTTAGTACAGACGGGGTTTCACTATGGACAGGCTGGTCTCGACCTCCTGACCTCGTGATCCACCCACCTCGGCCTCCCAAAGTGCTGGGATTACAGGCTTGAGCCACCGCACCCAGCCTTAAAGTATTTTTCTAGTATCTCCAACGCCTGGGCTTTCTCAGTATGTTTTACTGATTGTTTTATTTCCTGTGTAGGGGTTATATTATCTTATTTATTTGAATGTTTCATTAACTTTTTGAAATCTAGTTATTTTAATTAATATAATGTGGTAACTGGAAATTAGATTCTCTTTCCTTGTTAGGGTTTCTTTGTTGCTACTTTTTAAAAAAAATGTTGTTTGTTTAGTGACTTTTTAATTTTTATAGACTTAGAAAATACAAGCTCAGTTTTGTTACATGGATATACTGTACAGTGGTAAATTCTGGGCTTTTAGTGCAGCCATCACCCAAACTGTGTACACTGTGCTTGTTAAGTAATTTCTCATACCTCACCCCTCCAACTTCCCACCCTTTCAAGTCACCAGTGTCCACAAATTCACTCTATATTTCCACATGTATTCATTATTTACCTCCCGCTTACAAGTGAGAACATGTAGTATTTAACTTTCTATTTCTCTTTAGGGACTTCTCTGTTCTTTATCATGTATAGCAACTGAAATTTCTGATCCCTATTAGTGGCCAACTAATAATTAGAAACACATATCTTTAAATATCTGGAACCTGTAAATCCTTCAATCTTTGCTAATGGGCCATGTGTGTTTGTTGGGGCATGCATTGAACACTGTGTTAGGCTTTTACACTCTTGCCTTAGCCTTTATTTTCTCCTTGCACAGAATTTCAAGTTCAGCCAGAAGTAAAGAGTGTAGGGCTTTCTCAGGATTTTCCTTAGCATGCACACAGCTTTATGCATGCATCTGAACGTCTAGATTCTCAACAGTATGACAGAGTTCTTCAACATCCATATGGACATGTCCTCCTAAGGTTTTCCCTTTAAGCCTATTGATTTGTCTACTGTTTTCCCCATTATCTGTCACCTCAGGCAGCTGGAATGTTATAACGTTCAAAAAATGCCCCTAACAAAAGGCTTGCACCACATCAACTGGGTGAGTTTGAGTCAGATCAAATGTAGGCAAACGTTTTGAGTGAGGTCTTCCAGAGGGCCACCAGACAAGTCAAATAATTAATATTCTTTGAGGCTTATGCTTCGAAAGTGCTCCAGCTTTCTTTTGCTCCCTTCAGTATTGAAAATGTGGGCCTTTAATTTTCAAGGATACTGCTGAACTGGTAATAAGAGATGGGACTAGAATAAATTAAAATGCCACAAAACTTACTGCTCTCACTGAGATTCAGATATATTTTTTCATTTACTAAACACTTGCTGGATTGTTGCAAGTTTTTGGTTAATTTCCAAAGTTCTAAAAATGTTGATTCTAAATTTTTTAAATTGCTTTTATGGAGGAGCAAGTTTTGGGAGGTCCTTACTTCATCATTTTGTATTCACTGACACCACACCTGTGAATTCACCATTTTTGCGAACGTGTCTGAAAATTTTATTCCTTCTTGCATCTTATTTTATTTTTGTTTAAATTACTCATTCATCATCTACTATTTAATGTATTCATCGGGATTTTTTTTTTGGTTACTACAATATTCATTTTTAGAATTTCCAGAGATTTTTTTTTTTCCAAATCTGCAATGTCTTTTAATTCTTTCTGTTTTTTTTTTTTTTTTTTTTCTGAAACTTGAACTTCATCTCAAAGAACATGGAAATTGTCTGGTAATTCCACTATATGCAGTATAAACATGTGGTCTGGTGTTTGTGATAATGCATATTCATACTGTTTTGTGTTTGCATGTATCTGATTATTTTTTGCTCGTGTGTTGGACATTGGATTTGAAGAAAAAATATTTCTGGAAATAATTTAAGGCCTAGGATAATCTCTTCTCATCAAATAAGCTTGTGTATGCTTCTGCCAAGTTTCTAGCAAGTAACAACATAGTACCAGCTTCAGATTTGAGGACTTGAAATTTTTTAGTCCATCAAGATAATTTGAAGTTGGGTGGCAGTGTAAGTGATTTCGGAATTGTTTCAGGTTTGTCCTTACTACTTTGGTGTAGCTCTTCAGGGTTCCAACCATAAATGCTAAGGTTAATAGTTCTGGTAAAACCTGGGCTTCACATGTTATTCCCCTGGATCTGTACATTTGTCAAAATTTCTACTCAGCCTTACAGGTACCTTATTAGAAACATCATAAGAAGCACTAAAAGGCAAGCTCTTCCCTCTGGACTCTCCTTTTCTTATATATCTTGGCTCAATAGTTCCTATCTGAGTCTTAATTGATTTATGAATAAGATATTTTAAATGAATACTTTTCATTTCACCGTGTGGTTACAGTATACATGAGTTCAAATTACCAGTGTTCACTTAAATGGCACCAGTCTCCCAACAATACGACTTAGATTTTATTTACTATGGTATATTAACTATTAGTAATTTCTTAAAGTGCAAATGTCACTGCCAGCACTTTTGTCCACAAATCACTGTATATAAAACAGATTTGCATTGTGATCATATGCAAATGACCAGTCATATCATTTCTTTCATAGTCTATCAGCAATTGGTCACTGTGCATGTATTATTCAGTTTATTCATCAAAAATGGCACATATTTATACTACCTTTTTGTCCCTCAGTGACAAACTCGTGTTATTTCATAATAATAGGTAACTGAAATAAGGAATTGATCAAGAAAAATCAAAGTACATCAAAGAAATAAAAGTGCTAATGCTGAGAGTGAAATTCAAATCAAATGTAATGAGGTTGTAGAAAAAATAACTAACTGTTGGAAGATTGAAACTGCCACTATTAGAGAGACTCTAGAGCCAGAGGAACTTAGTGAAGGCAAACTTATTGACATACAGGAGAAAAGTGGTTGTGATAAAAGGATGAAGATGTTCCGGAGCAAGTGATACTGGCAAACAATTTTACATCAAAGCAACTCTTAGAGATTTTCATGACATTGAAATCAAAAAGGATAAAATGTTCAAAGCTGATACAAACTTAAAATTGAGTATAACAATTCAATAAATAGAAAAGATGTGTTGTCCAAATTGTAAGTTCCATGACTAGAAGAAGGAGGACACTGCTGAGACCACTCTTAATACATCTTTACTAATAAAATATTTTAATTTCTCAGTATTTTAAATACAGCGTACTAAGTAGATATTTGCTTTATATTTTTTTTCCATTTTTCTACTCACTTGTAACTGGCAGTAAAAATGTTTTTAACGTTTTAACCCAAAATTTTTAAAATCACAAAGCAACTATATTTTTTCCCATTGATTATTACGATTTTTTTTTGCATAGTGTCAGCCTGTATGGTCACTTTTATGTTCTCACATTACCATTCAAAGCAAGGATTGCCTACATTTCAGTTAGCTTTTTTTGTGTTTTTAGTGAGATATTTTGTTTAAATTAAATGTCTCCATTACCCTGCATAATTTTCAATAAAAAATTATACATGGTCTTATTTAATTTCCATAATGATTTGTGAGATACAGTGGGCAGGCATGGTTATGTTACTTTTTTATAGATATGTATATTAGTCAGTTCTTGCATTACTATAAAAATACCTGAGACTAGGTAATTTCTTTCTTAAAAAGTTTGTCACACAGTTCTGCAGGTCATACAGGAAGCATAGCAGCATCTGCTGCTAGGGAGGCCTCAGACAGCTTTTACTCACGGTAGAAGGACAAGTGGGAGCAGCTGTCTTATATGGCAAGAGCAGGACTGAGAGAGAGGGGTAAGGTGCCACACACTTTTAAACAACCAGATCTCATGAGGACTCTAACACAAAAACAGCACCAAATGGCTAATGCTAAATCATTAATGAAGGATTTACTCACATTGTATTAGTCTGTTCTCACATTGCTATAAAGAAATATCTGAGGCTGGGTAATTTAATGAGAAAAGAAGTTTAATTAGCTCACGGTTCTGCAGGTTGTGAAGAAATCATAGCAGCTTCTGCAGAGGCCTCAGGAAACTTACAATTATGGCAGAAGGCAAAGTGTAAGCAGGCATCTTTACATGGCTGGAACAGAAGAAAGAGAAAGAAGCAGGAGGTGCTAAACACTTTTAAATAAATGTATATCATGATAACTCACTCACTATTATAACAACAGTACCAAGGGGGAAATCTGCCCTCATGATCCAGTGACCTCCCACCAGTTCCCACCTCTAACACTGGGGATTTCAATTAAACACGAGATTGGGGCAGGGACACAGATTTGAACATATCCTTCTGACCCTGGCTTTTCCAAAATCTCATGTCCTTCTAACATGGCAAGATACAATCATGCCTGTACAACAGATGTAAGACTTAATGGAAAAATTTAACCCATTCCAGCATTAACTCGAAAGTCCACAGTCCAAAGTTGCATCTGAGAAAAGGCTAGTCTCTTCCACCTATAGGCCTATAAAATAAAAAAAGGTTAGTGAATTCCAAGATACAATGGGGGTACAGGCATTAAGTAATATATATTCTCATTTCAAAAGGGAGAAATAAGCCAAAAACGGGCTACAGGCCCCACACAAGTCTGAAACTCAGCAGGGCATTTATTAAGTCTTAAATAAGTTACTCTGTCTAGAGAAACTATTTTTAAACAGGCAAAAATAAATCAATCAGTCAATGTATATTTATGATGCTCCTAATTGACATGTAGGTACTCGAAGAGACAGAAAAGGAAGAATGGGTGGTTCTTCCTTTCAAGGGGTTCATGATTTTATTAAAGCACAACACGAGGCATATATTCAAATGCAAGACTGTAGTTCAAAATCCACATTGTAAGATTTCAAATATAGAAACATCAAAAAGAAAACGATGCATAAAGTTTGAACTATGTTGAACTTGAAAGCATGATTTAAATTGGGTTTCATAAGGAAGAATGTAATAATAAGGACTCAAAAAGGGTGAAGGCCAAGAGCCAAACCAGGTCTGAGGCAATGAGCACTGTCTGTGCAAGAAGATTGACAGAGGCCTTGTTTCTTGCTTGTTAGTTTTTCTGTTCTTAGGAAGTGGTTGGGAAGAAGAAATGTTGGCAACCCTATCTCTAAGATGAATTGATTACATTCAACGAATCAGAAGGAGACTCACCTCTGGAGACCAAAATTTGTTTAGGAAGCTTCAAGAAAACTGTCTTTGAAAGGGATTTCCATCACTTGTATTGAAAATTCTCAATAACTACCTTTCTTCTGGTTCCTGTCAAAACATTCACAACAGAGAAGTAAACAGTCCTATAAAAATGTATTAAAAGCTCAGAAATAACTCTGAAAAGTTTGACCATACAAATCATGTCTAAAAAAAGTTTTAATATACCGCACTATAGAAACTATGAACAATATCCCATATGTTCTCTATGTTGCCATTTTATAGCTACAGGGTAAAAGTATGAAAGTAGAAATTTATAGAAGTAATTTTGAAATTTCCAAATATCTGTACAGAATTACTAATGTCACTGTAATTACATTATTGGAATCAAACACATAATTACTATAATTATTGGCTGAATAAAATTTTATACAGTGACTTTGGAAAACAGCTCCTCGAAATGTTAACCGTATATTTATTATATGACCCAATAATTCCACTCCTAAGTATATGTCCAAAAGAATTAAAAGGGGCCGGGCGCAGTGGCTCACGCCTGTAATCCCAGCACTTTGGGAGGCCAAGGTGGGCGGATCACGAGATCAGGGGCTCGACACCATCCTGGCTAACACGGCGAAACCCCATCTCTACTAAAAATACAAAGAAAAAAAAATAGCTGGGTGTGGTGGTGGGGGCCTGTAGTCCCAGCTACTCAGAGAGGCTGAGGCAGGAGAATGGCGTGAACCTGGGAGGCGGGGCTTGCAGTGAGCCGAGATCGTGCCACTGCACTGTAGCCTGGGCGACAGAGCAAGACTCCGTCTCAAAAAAAAAAAAAAAAAAAAAAAGCATGTTGTTACATTATTGTTCCTGGAAACATGATTCATAATAGCAAAA
This sequence comes from Nomascus leucogenys, assembly GCF_006542625.1. Lineage (NCBI taxonomy): Eukaryota > Metazoa > Chordata > Mammalia > Primates > Hylobatidae > Nomascus > Nomascus leucogenys. The sequence continues at coordinate 69,659,427 of NC_044406.1, read as the reverse complement.
AGGGAAACAATAAAATTTTTAATCAACTGAAGAATGGGTAAATAAAATGTGGCATATACTAAAAATGGAATATTATTTGACAATCAAAAGTAAATAAAGCATAGCATTCATGTTTATACATGCTACAACATGGATGAAGCTTGAAACCATTATGCTAACTAAAATAAAACAGTTACAAATGACTGCATATGATGTTTACCATTTATATGAGATGGTCACAACAGGCAACTATGTAGAAGTGGAAAGTAGATTACTGGTAGTGTGAATTGGGATGTTGACATGGAAAGAGGAGTAACTACTAATGAGTATGGAATTTCTTTCTGTAATAATTAAAATGTTTGATATAGTGGTTTTGATTCCACAACTCTGTAAATATACTAAAACCCATCAAACTGTACACTTTAATCAGATGAAATTTGTTGTTTGGAAATCGAATCCTGATAGAGCTGTTTAAAAGAAATAGGTAGGATATAGAAAAATAATTTTGACTCTGTAATCAATATTATCAAATATACTTGCCCTTAACTAAAGAATCCTATGTGACCTGTCTCCTACATACCTCGTCTATGAAAACATCCCTGTGTTTATTTTGCTTACTTTGTTCCAGTCACATTGGCCTGTATAACAATAAGCTTCATCCTAACTTAAGGGCTTTGTGTTAGATTTTCACTAGAACTTTGTAAAATTTAGGGCTTAGTTCTGAGCTTTAACCTCAGAAAGTCTGCCTTTTACTATATAATCAAAAACAGCCTTTTCTAACTCCAAATCACTTTCTTGCATCACTCTGTATTTTTTATCTTCATTGCATTCATAATTATGAGAAGTGATCATGTTTGTTATTTGTTTTTGCTAACAGCCTGCCATCATCCATTCTCTTTCTATTGCGCTCCTCCTGACCCCATAACTAGACTGTAAGCTTCATAATGGAAAAAGCTTTATTTGTCTTGTTCATGTCTATATTTCCATTAACTATAACAATTTCCCTCATAGGTAGAAATTCAATAAGTATTTTGAATGCTTATTGTATAAGACTAGTTAATATCCTTAGAAAAATTTTGAAAATATTTTATTTTTAAGGTCATATTTTAATACAGATACAGCCTTATTCAGCAAACCAAAGCATACACCAAGACAACTGCCTTTCTAATTACAACCATTTCAACTAATACCCTGATATAGCTTGAGTACTCAAAAAACGAGAAAGTGAGCAAGAATAGATGTTACTGAGAGCTCTGAGTAAATTATTGGTGTGATATTTGGCTAAAAGGAACTAGGACTATTATTTGAATTATCTTTTTTATTCAACAGCCTTTGTCAGGCTCAGTGGCAATCTCAATACAATTTGTTAAGAGACAGAACATTTGTTTACAGTATTGATAAACTGCCATAACCATGTGCTAAAAAGTTTTTTTTTAACATGAACCAGGAATTGAGACTTTTGGGAGAACCAAATGCAAATCAGGCTAGCATTCATGGGTACCAGAAGAACATATGCTGTTTGCTTGATGACTTCTACTTGCCTCTGGACATAACTTTAAATGACATGTTTTTTATATTTCATGCCTTAGTCTCCATAAGAAAGCCACCTAACATTTTAAGAATAAATCGGAGCTGTGAAGGTAATATGCAAAATCATTTACATTTGTTTATATGTGACTGACATAACTAAGTTGGGACTTCATTAGACAAAAAAACAGTGTATATAAAAATTATATTAGACCAAGGCTTTATTTGTGTAGTAGGGGAAAACAGTTATGAAGAGTCAAAAAACCTGGTTTCTAGTCACTACTTTGCCAGTTACTAGTATTGTGGCTTGAGCAAGTCATTCTCTTCTCTGATTATCAGTTTTCATATCAGTAATATAAGGAACAGGAAGGGGAACATCACACTCCGGGGACTGCTGTGGGATGGGGGGAGGGGGGAGGGAGAGCATGAGGAGATATACCTAATGCTAAATGACGAGTTAATGGATGCAGCACACCAACATGGCACATGGTTACATATGTAACAAACCTGCACATTGTGCACATGTACCCTAAAACTTAAAGTACAATAAAAAAAAAAAAGAAACCGCTTTTAACTTCAAAATTATCAGATCCTATTCATCTAAGGTAATATCAGTAAACCTGATTTTTTACTATGTATTGTGTCTACGAGGCTTTCCTTACTTTGATTTGAATTAGTGTGTACACTGTATCAATACATCACGGTTAAAGGCTGGGCACGGTGGCTCATGCCTGTAATCCCAACGCTTTGGGAGGCTGAGGGAGGTGGATCACTTGAGGTCAGGAGTTTGAGACTAGCATAAGCCAACATGGTGAAACCCTGTTTCTACTAAAAATACAAATATTAGGTGGGCATGGTGGCACACGACTGTAGTCCTAGCTACTCGGAAGGCTAAGGCAGGAGAAATGCTTGGCCCTGGGGGGCAGAGTTTCCAGTGAGCGGAGATTGTCCCACTGCACTCCAGCCTGGGCCACAGAGAGAGACTCCATCTCAAAAAAAAAAATGAGGCCAGGCGCGGTGGCTCACGCCTGTAATCCCAGCACTTTGGGAGGCCGAGGTGGGCGGATCACGAGGTCAGGAGATCGAGACCATCCTGGCTAACACAGTGAAACCCCCTCTCTACTAAAAATACAAAAAATTAGCCGGGCCAGGTGGCGGGCGCCTGTAGTCCCAGCTACTCAGGAGGCTGAGGCAGGAGAATGGCGTGAACCCGGGAGGCGGAGCCTGCAGTGAGCTGAGACTGCGCCACTGCACTCCAGCCTGGGTGAAAGAGCGAGACTCCGTCTCAAAAAAAAAAAAAAAAAAAAAATTGAGGTTAAAATAACAAATTTTGAAGTCAGAGAGACTTGGGTTCTAGTCCTTGTTCTGCCATTTTCTACCTGTGTGACCTTCAGCTAGTTTATTATCCAGGCTTCAATTACCTCATCTTTAAAATGATACTAATAATAATCCTGACCTCATTAGCTTTTTGTGAGAGTAAAATAAAATAATGCATGTATGTGCTTTATATAGTGCCTAGGACATACTAGGCATTCAATAAACCTTAGCTGTAAAAAGAGAAGAATAATTTTCCTTAATTCAAGTATACTCTTATCATACCATTATTCTGGGACCGATTCTACACAGGGATTCCAATTTCATTTCTTTTAGTATGTATTTACATGCTACTGGGTAGCTGCTTCTAAGTCACTTCATATTTTTATGTGACTTTCAGCTACTAAAAGTCAAGAATTTAACACTTTTCCTTGATCTCTCTGCATAAAAATTAGCATAAGCCTTCGCACACAAAATTTACTTGCTTCTTTAATCTTAACTGTATTAGTAAGTGCCAAACAAAAAGTAAAATGCTGGCTGCTTAATAGATAGTAAACATTGCATAGAAGGAAGCCTGTGACATATCTCTGAAAGGTACACTTATACTTCTGAAAAAGTATTTATCAAAATTCAAAACTGGTTACAGTTTAATCCAGAGTAAGCCTCTAATATGACTCTCTGGGGAACAGTGAACAATTTTAGGAGAAGAAATTGAGTTCATATTTAATTGGAGAAGATAATTCCTTGTCAACAAAATGCTGAGAAACTTGAGTAGAAAGAAAGTTTCCATGTTTAAGGATATGGCAAGTTTATCTGACTTGGAGAATTTTATTTTAAGTAGCTTTATTTACACTTTATAAAGCTGAAGTGTGTGTGTGTGTGTGTGTTGGAGGGATTGTGATTACGGGAAGTAAAGTGTTGTTGAACAGAAATGGATGACCCTATGAACGTTTTATTCAGAGGTTAAAAAAGATCGCTGCCAGTGTTGGTGGGGCCATCCTCCATTTCAAGTTAACCACATAAGCAAATTTTTATGTTACCTTTTTATATAGACTTTATAAAATGTAGACAGTCACTGCATCTCAGATATATTGCCGCCATGACTGCTTAGACTAGTAATGCTTATTAAAGAACTTAAAAAGTCCAACATTTTCGTATTATAAATGGAGAAATTGAGGCTTAGCATAGAAAAGGGCCTTGCCTAAGAGATACAAAGTAGCAGAGCTATGCTACACAAATATGTCTCCCACTTTAAACTGAGTGGAAATTCCACTGAATGTGTTCATATACTGAGACCTAGCTTTCTATATCTCCTATTATTTTAAGGCAGAATAATCATTCATGAAAATATTTCATTGCATTAGTATCCATAGCTGAGGATACTGGCTGTGGCTGGCTGTGACCATAACGTCTCATTTTCTACCAGATAGCCAACAAGAATGAATATGTTTCATTTCCATATTTATGTAACAATCAATGAGAAGATTTATATAAAACTTTTTCATTCCTTCTGAAAAAAAAATTGTGGTTTAATGTAATGTCTGCCACTTTAAGTTACTCTCTTCAGTGGCTATAGGGATAAAGGCCAAGTTAGAATATGACTAAAATGACTAATTCAGCAATAAGTAATTAATGATTAACTAAATTGAACTGTAATTAATGATTTATTCTAACATTTTGCTAATCAAAAGTGTTACATAAGGAGCAGAAGTATTGACATCACCTAAGAATTCGTTAGAATTGCAGAATTTCAATTGTAACACCAGCCCCTTTAAATCAAAATCTGATTTTTAAAAAACCTCCCTCCAGAATCTTTATAAAAGAACTCCCTCCAGAGTATTTATAAAAAGTATTTAATAAAAGAGGGCTGAGCTTAAGTGACCTGATTTATTTGCTCTAGATACAATTCAGGTCGCAAATGAAAGGTTAAATCTTTTTGAAAAATCAGATTAAATAGACAGATAGAAGGTATTCCTCAAATCTGTATTCATTTCCCACTGCTCCTGTAACAAATTGCCCCAAATTTTATGGCTTAAGAAAATGCACAAATTTATTATATCACAATTTTGGATACTATATTTCTAAAATGTGTCCACACTGCTGCATTACTTTTGAAAGCTTTTGTCTAGAATCTTTCTTTCTTTTTCCAGCTTCTAGAGGTCACGTACTTTACTTGGCATATGGCCCCTTCATCTTCAAAAGCCAGCAGCACAGCAACCTTTTTACTGTCTTCCTCACTTTCTTTTGAGCACGCATCATCAGCATCTTTAACAACTGTACTACTACCAACAGTCTGTTTATGACTATGTATGCATTCTCTTCTTTTCTACTATGTTCTTCCTCTCCGTCTGAAACCTTGACAGCAGTCTTTAACATTTATATGTATACTAGCACTGCATTAAAAAAAATTAGGCTTTTGCTAATATACTCGTCAAAATTTTCCCGGCCTCCACTCATTACCCAATTTCAAAGCCAGATCTACATTTTTTAAGTATTTGTTACAGCAAATACAAATAACACCTGACATTCACAGTTGTCATGAGACTATAATGAACCTCTAAATGTATAAATTTTATTGTGGTGTACAGCTTTTCTGATAAAATAATAAAGTATAACTGGAGAACCTGTTATGTAAATAAGGTTTGTTTTAATCATTTTGTAGCATAGTAGAAAATGCATAATAGGCATTTCATGAAGTTTTTAGATTCTTGCTCTGCCACCCACGCTGAAGTGCAGTGGTGCAATCACAGCTGACTGCATCCTCGACCTCACAAGTAGGTGGGACTACAGGTGTGAGCCACCACACCTGGCTAATTTTTGTGTTTTCTGTAACGACAAGGTTTCTCCCTGTTGCCCAGGCTGATCTCAAGTGATCCACTCGCCTTGGCCTCACAAAGGGCTGGTATTAAAGACATGGGCCACCCCACAAAGCCGATTTTTCACTGGTTTCAGGAGCCAGGAAACTGCTGTCTTGCCTTTGTCTCCAGATGAATAAATGATTTTATGTAGGTCTTAGTTTCCCACCTTTGAAATATAATATTTCCCGTAATTCTTGAGATTGGTATAATAATTTAATGAGATAATTAATGTGAAAACACTACACATTGTTTACAAGGTACTTCTATCTCAGTGAGAAACTGTTGTGGCAGTTAGACCAATAGACCAAATATGAAGTGCTATTTTATATTAAAAGTGTAGCCAGAAAAAAGAAGTAACCAAAGCTACTTTTGAGAAAATGAGAAATTTTAAAATTTATAATTCCAATTTTAAGTTGTATTATTTATTCCTTTAGTCACTTAATAAGTCTTTCTTATCTCCATAAATATAGGAACAACCTTTACCAGATTTCTAGATTTAAAATTCATCTAAGTAGTTATCAAGTGTGTGATAATGTGTTGGAGTAGAAACAATACTGCATCTGGAATAAGATGACCTGAATTCTAGTTGTAGTGCTTTTGCTAATTTATATAGTGTGTGTGTGTGTGTGTGTGTGTGTCCAAGAACATATGCATATAATATATAGTCATCATATCAGAATAATTTGGTATTCTTTAACAAATATTTCCATATCCTTTTTAGATATTTTGTGATAGTTCCAGCTGAATTTGATTCATCTTTTCTTCACAAGCAGGGTTTTTGATTTCAGGAATGCTACAAAGGTTTTGGCAGTCTAATTATCTGTCATCACCAATTATCTGTGTAGCCTTTGGGTACATTGTTTTACCTCCCCATTCCACATTTTGTTCATTGGTAAGTAAGGATATTGGATAAAATAATTTCCAGGTTTCCTCTATCCTTAATATTTTGTGATTCTATTTTTGTAAATTCACAATCTAATGATACAATTTCTTCAAATTGATAGAAAATATATATGAATAAATATTAAGATAATTTAAAATGGGAAGGGTAGGCCTTATGAAAGGAAAAAACAGGTTGGAAAAATTGGCTTTCTCCTTTTTATAAGAAACAAGACATATTCTCTATTTAAAATTGCTATTTTTTCACGTTATAAAACATAACAAAATGTTCCATACAAAATACTGGGTGAGAAATTGCAAATACAATGTTGCAATGAAATGAAAGTGAGCCTATACTTAAAAATAAAGTTGGGGAGGGGGCCAAGATGGCCAACTAGAAGCAGCTACAGTGTGTGGTTCTCACAGAGAAGAACAAAAGGGGTGAGTAAACACAGCATCCTCAACTGAAATATCCAGGTATTCGCATTAGGACTCATCAGGGAAACAGCTCAATCCATGGAGAACAGAGAAAGGTAAATCAGGGTGATGGCCCACCTGAGTGCAACACGGAGCCAAGAGAACCTCCCCCTGACCCGAGAAGTGGTGAGTGAATCTGTGACCCTGGGAAACCACACTTCTCCCATGGATCTTTGCAATCCTCGGGTCAGGAGATACCCTGGCAAACCTCGTCCATCAGGGCCTTCTGTCTGACACACAGAGCTGCGTGAAGTCTCAGCAGAGCAGCTGTTCAGGCACCCACAGAATCCCAGAAGCCTTACATGCTCTGCCTCCAGGATCCCCGGCAAAGGTGACTGCAACTCAAGCAAGGCAGGAGGTTGGACCTCCATACATACCCGTAGGAAGGGAGCTGAAACCAGGGGGCCAAGCAGCATCAGTCTGTGGGTCCCACTTCCATGTTACCTCACAGGATAAAACCCACAGGCTTGGAATCCCAGCCAGCCCCTGGCAACAGTGTTGCACCCACCTGGGATGCAACAGAGTTCCCTGGGAGAGGGCCTGGCTACCATCTTTGCGGTTTGGATGACAGCTGTTGCAGCTTGTGGGTTTAGGAGAGTCCAAATCAAAATATTCAGGGATGGAAGGGATCCCCCAGCAGAGAACAGCTGTTCTACCAAAACAGAGCCAGACTGCTTTAAGCTGGACTCTGATGTGCTCTTTATCTCTGGGCAAGACCTCCCAGCTGGGAGCTCCAGCCCTCCCCACCCACATTCTCCAGCAGAGTTTTTATTTCTCCCTGGAATGAAGTGCCTGGGGATAGAAGTGGGCTGCCATCTTTGCTGTTTGAATAACTCTGCCCTTTCAGCCTGAGGGCTTAGGAGAGTCCAAGGCATGCCTCCAAAGCCTGGAGGCTGGAAAAGTTAAATTGCCAAAACAGCAATCCCTCCCTGGTAGAAGGGATTACTCAGCAAAGCACAGCCGCTGTACCAGAATGCAGCCATACTGCTTCTTACAGCAGGACCCTGATCCACTCCTCATCTCTAGGGGGCACCTCCCAATCAGGGCCCTAGAAAACATGGCCAGACTGCTTCCTTAAGTGGATCCCTAATCTATTCCTCCTCACTGGGCAGGACTTCCCAAGCAAGGCCTGCAGCCATTCCCACTGATGTTCTCTGGCCAACAGTGGTTTGAAAACTGCCTAGGACAGAGTTCCTAGGAAGGGGGTGGACAGCCATCTTTGTTATTTTAGCAACTTAGATGTTCCAACCTCCAGGCTTTAGAGAGCCCAACCTGATGAGTGGTGCAAACGGTACTCCAGCACAGCATCACTACTCTGTGAAAGAGGGGCTAGACTGCTTCTTTAAGTGGGTCCCTGATCCCATTCTTCCTGGCTGGGTGACAGGTTTGTCAGAGTCTCACTCTGACAAAAACAAAAACAAAAACAAAAACAAAAAAAACCCACTATGTACATAAGCTAGAAAATCTAGAAGAAATTGATAAATTCCTGTACAGATACAACCCTCAAGACTGAACCAAGAAGAAATTGAATCCCTGAACAGACCAACAAGGAGTTTGGAAATTGAGGCAGTAATAAATAGCCTACCAACCAAGAAAAGCTCAGGACCAGATGTATTAACAGCTGGGCTGGCACCATTCCTACTGAAACTATTTTTTAAATAGAAAAGGAGGGACTTCTTTCTAATTCATTCTATGAGGCCAGCATTATCCTGGTACCAAAACCTGGCAGAGACACAAGAAAAAAGGAAAACTTCAAGCCAATATCCCTGATGAACATTGATGCAAAAATCAACAAAATACCAGCAAACCGAATTCAGCAGCACATCAAAAAGCTTATCCATCATGATCAAGTTGGCCTCATCTCTGGGATGCAAAGTTGGTTCAACATATGCAAATCAATAAATATAATTAATCACATAAATATATCTAAAGGCAAAACCACACAATTATCTCAATAGATGCACAAAAAACTTTTGATAAAAGTCAACATTCCTTCATGTTAAAAATTCTCAGTAAAGTAGGCATTAAAGGAATATATCTCAAAATAATAATATCCATGTATGACAAACCCACAGCCAACATCATATGGAATGGGCAAAAGCTGAAATCATTCCCCTTAAAAACTGGTACAGACAAGGATGCCCTCTCTCACTATTTCTATTCAACACACTATTGAAAGTTCTGGCCACAGCAATGAGGCAAGAGAAAGAAGTAAATAGCATTCGAATAAGAAGAGAGGAAGTCAAACTATTCCTGTTTGCAGATGAGACAATCCTATATCTAGAAAACCCCAGTGTCTCAGCTCAAAAGCTTCTTAAGCTTATAAGCAACTTCAGCAAGTCTCAGGATACAAAATCCATGTCAAAAAATTACTAGCATTTTTATACACTGACAACAATCAAGCTAAGAACCATTTCACCAATGGATTCCCATTCACAATTGCCACAAAAAATAATAAAATAACTAAGAATACAGATTACAAGGGAAGTAAAAGATCTTTACAAGGAGAACTACAAATCCCTACTCAAAGAAATCAGAGATAACACAAACAAATAGAAAAACGTTCTATGCTCATAGATAAAAACATTCAAAATTGTTAAAATGTCCTTACTGCCCAAATAAGGTTTCCCATTAAACTACCACTGACATTCTTTGCAGAACTAAAAAGTTTATTTTAAAATTAATATGAAACCCAAAAAAGCACCCAAATAGCCAAGACAATCCTAAGCAAAAAGAACAAAGCTGAATGCATCATGCTACTCAACATCAAATTATACTACAGGGCTACAGTAAACAAAACAGCATGGTACCAGTACGAGAACAGACACGTAGACCAATGGAACACAATAGAAAACTCAGAAATAAGAGTTTCCACTCCCACATATTTTTGACTTTGACAAACCTGAAAAAAAAACAAGCAATGATGAAAGGACTCCTAGTCAATAAAAGGTGCTGGGATAACTGACTAGCTAGTTGCAGAAAACTGAAACTAGATCTGTTCTTTACACCATATACAAAAATTAACTTGAGATGGATTAAAGACTTAAATGTAAAACAGAAAACTATAAAACCCCTGGAAGACAACCCAGGCAATACCATTCAGGACATAGGTCCAGGAAAAGATTTCATGTCCCAGATGCCAAAAGAAATTGCAACCAAAGCAAAAATTGACAAATAGAATCTAATTAAACTAAAGAGCTTCTGCATAGCAAAGAAACTATCAACAGAATAAACAGACAACTTACAGAATGGGAAAAAATAGTTGCAAGTCATGCATCTGCCAAAGGTCTAATATCCAGCGTATATAAGGAACTGAAACAAATTTACAAGAAAAAATAACATTTAAAAGTGAGCAAAGGACTTGAACAGACACTCCTCAAAAGAAGACATACATGCAGCCAACAATCATATAAAAAAATTCTCCAAGTCACTGATCATTAGAGAAATGCAAATCAAAACTGCAATGAGATACCATCTCACACCAGTCAGAATAGCGATTATTGAAAAGTCAAAAAATAACAGATGCTGGCTAGGATGTGGAGAAAAAGGAACACTTTTACACTGTTGGTGAGAGCATAAATTAGTTCCACCTTTGCAGAAAACAGTATGGTGATTCTTCAAAGAGCTGAAAGCAGAACTACCATAGGACCCAGAAATCCTATTACCGGGTATATACCCAGTGGAATGTAAAGCATTCTATCCTAAAGATACATGCATGCTTACCTTCATTGTACCACTATTCACAATAGCAAAGACATGGAATTAACCCAAATTCCCATCAGTGATAGACTGGATAAAGGAAATGTGGTATATATACACCATGGAATACTATGCAGCCATAAAAAGTGAACACAATCATGCCCTTTGCAGGAACATGGATGGAGCTGGATGCCATTATCCTTAGCAAATTAATGCAGGAAGAGAAAACCAAATACAGCAGGTTCTCACTTATAAGTGGGAACTAAATGATGAGAACACATGGACACATAGAAGGGAACAACATGCACTGGAGCTTATCAGGAGCTTGGAAGATGGGAAGAGGGAGAGAAGCAAATAATATAACTAACGGCTCCAATTAATCCCCGTGACACATGTTTACCTACATAACAAACCTGCACATCCTGCAATGCACCCCTGAACTTAAAAGTAAAAAAACAAACAAAAAAAGTTGGTTTTGCTATTTCATGAAAGTAGTTTATTAACTATTAATTTGGGCACATTTTTCTGTCCACATCAATATATGAATAACAACGTTCAAGCAATTGAGTGTGAATTGTTGTGACATATGAGTAAACATCTAATCACATATCAGTTATTGGTTAACTATATTCAGTCATAGTCTTTTTTATATAACAAGGGAGGCTTTACCTACTGATTTTCTCTCAGCCTATTTCTTGCTTTGATTTGAAGATAATGATTTGAAAGATGATGCTCACCTGATCCCTCTACTTCTAGGATTTTTCTGCTTGTGCTAAAAGAAACTGGAAGATTTTGTTTGCTGATACTTGTTTTAATTGAGGAATAGTAATAGTTGAGTAGTAGGGCTGGTTTTAGGCTTAATGAGTTTAAAAATTTCTGAGAGTTCTGCATTCATTCTTCTCCCCAACCCCATCCTTATCTTTTTCTTTGCTTTGCCATGATCTTCACTTCCTGAGCGGTTTTGCTGTTGCCACTTCGTTGTAATAATCCTGGAAATGTGGTAGAGAGTTAAACATAGTTAACTGTTATGTCAGCAGACTACCATTCTATTATGTATGCTTTATTTTTTTTTGAAATTTATGATCAACATCTTTTTCCCTTTTGCAGTGACAAAATTTAAGTAGAGTGCATCCACAGTTTTTGCCCCAGGAAAGGACTTTCCCTGAAAGCCTGCTTATCCTTTACCTCTTTACTGCTATCAAAGAAAAACACCTGCTAACAACAATGGAAACCATTTCCAAAAGAAGCTGTAGAATGAGAGGCATTTGAAACATATTTTCTGTAGTGGGAATTTTATCATTTTTCTAATATCATCTTATTCTTCCCCCATGGGTTAGCTGCCATGAGATTTGAATGCACTTGTTCCATCCTCAGCTCCAAGGGTGGACCATGATGAGTCTAGGCCAATTAGATTAATCCTATCTTATTCAAAAAAGGGATTCACCACTAGGGATCCACTCGTCATGTAGTTCAGGACTCTTCATGAGTTTAAGGAAGGGATGATTTCTCCCTCCTACTAGACTTGAATGAGGAAGCATGTAGCCTTGGCCCAATACTTTGAAATAGAGAGCAGAGATTGGGTATTATCACTTAAAGACATCACTGAGCCTTACCATCAGTCTTCCCTTTCAAATATGTGAATCAATAAATTGTTATTTTATAAGCAAGTTTGAATTGGTTTCCTGGAAATCTGAAGCTTTCTGACTGCTACATATTCAGTTTTAAAAGTCAATCAGAGCATTTTACATAGCTTCATGTCAGTCATCCTTCTTCTTACAATTCATATGATGATGATGTTTCATCCTATCTTAGAATCAAGAAAATAGGAAATCCTTGACTGACATGAGGTGCCTCTAACATTCCTGGGAATGTGAACAAACATTCTAAGACTAGAACATTTGAAAAAATGTATTATTTATTAAGAGTATAGTAACAGTTTGAAGATTCAAGTTTCTCAGAAAAATAAAATTAAAACAATGAAGACTGCTTTCCTGATGATATTTTAAAGAACCTCATGTGTCATAATATTGCAATTGGGATAATATTAGATGATATGTAACGGAATTGCTTTATATTCAAATATCATCAAGAAACTGTTTCATAGCACCTCTTGATAGCTGTATATGCAAATGTCATTCTTACCATGCAGAGGGTTCTTGCTAACCAGAAGAGTAGAACACGGGTAAGGTAAGACAAAGCATATACAGATTTTTAGACACGTTAGCCATACCTACACTATAAAACGTTATAGTGGTTATTTCAATGGCTTGAGGGCTATATTCTTCAAGGGAAAGTGTCACTTTCAGAGATGGTGTTCCTTAAAATTTATCCAAATATAGGCCAACAATTGTTGGAATTCACATCTTCTATCAAGTAATGTTACTATCCCCACGATGTTAAAGACTAGTATTATTGTAGCTTACTCAGAGATTACAGGGCAAACTATATCTGCAAAATATAGTACTTGCAAAAGAACTTATAAAAAGCTGAAAGAGAAATATAAAAAAATGAAACTGTTGAGTCTCCGAGTACAACGTGAATAAAGAAAATAAACAGCAATCTTTGTCCACAACACAACCCAGTGGGCTGGAAAAATGACTCTCTTCTCTGTGTTCCCACAGAACTTTGCTTATTCCATGAAAAATGTCATATAATTATTACTGTGTTTTATAACTGTCATACACAATTGCAGCTTTCTAACTAGAAAAGCAACATCAATTTTGAGGTTGTCCCAACTGGTACAATAATGCTAGTGTTGATATTATGGGCTAAGTGGGGACAATTGAAATTCTGATGTCATAGTTCTCATTTTTTACATAGATTTCTGATATATTGAAATGTTGTAGCAATTTAGAAAGTCTTTGGTCCCAGTTTTAACCACAATTGAGAAGTCAGTTTTCTGAACTAACACCAGGAGTTGGCAAAAAAGGTTAATGACAATAATTTATAATGAGCTCCATGCAAATCAGAAATCAAAATTCCTGGAATGAAGCTGAGTTGGGAACGTAAGGGGACACACATATATTAAACATTGATTCTGTAACAAGGTGACATAGATACATTTTATTCAATAATGTTAGTGTAATTCCAGATTATTTTTGTTGATCTGTCTACATAGATGGTGGCCCTTAGGTTTTCCCCTGAGAGAGTAATAAACATATCATTTGCCCTTTTACAGGAATTGCAGGAAGGATTCAAAGGTAATTCAATGGAACCAGCAATTATTGAGGGTTATTTTGTGCCTATGTACCAGAAACCCTACTAGACTTATAGAAGATTAATGAAATATAGCATCAGCCTTTAAGATGTTCATATATTCTACAAATTAATAAGGACCTTTTTGATTGTGAACTAAACCTGATACCAAATTGTTTGCGTGTATCTAATACAAACCTCAAATTCTAACTCTAACCCAATCTTTTGCAATAGGCACAACTTTACTTATCTGAAATCTCTTTCCTCTTCTCCACAATCTGGAAAACTACTCTTTATTTGAAGACATTGCTTTCTTTGTTTTTCCCAAATATGCTAGTAATTGTCTGTGGGTGATTCTAATACAGAGACCCAGAAAATATCATTCACTATTTAGCATTGTGAGTTAAATTCTTTGCTGTCCGAATTTGGAAGCTCCAAGAACTTTTCACTGAGAATATACTTTCTTGTAATGCAGACAGAATATAATATTCTTACTTACTGATAATGGGATTTTTAAAAAATGCCAAGATTGAGTTCATAAATCATGAAGCTATTTTAATACATCAGAAATCTAATTGAAAAATGGAAAATATGACATCAGAATTTCAGCAACACCTTGTTTATCCTGCCATATCAATCATACTGTTACTACACAATTGAGGCAACCTCAAAATGGGATGTTCTTTTTGCTTAGAAAACAGTTAATTATTCCAGTATACTCATAATATAGACATCCCTTTTTGAGACTGTGTCAATTGTATAAGAACACCAGTATTTATATAACAGGCCTAGAAAGCATGATTAAAATTATGATGTCAAATTTTTCATTTTTTAATTAGATGCATAATGTATTGAAATGATGTAATTTATAAACTATTTAGCAACAAATTTAGACCACAGTTGAAAAAGTCATAGAAAAGAACGAACTACAACAACATGGATAAATTTTATAAACATCATATTAAGTAAAAGAAGTGAGACACAAAGGACTATATACTATATACTATATGATTCCATATATATGAAAATCATTGTGAGAATAACGGATCTATGGTCATGGATGTCAGAATATTTTTCTGTGAGTACTGACTAGAAGAAGGCATAAGGGAGCCTTTGAGGAACTTCAAATCTTTTCTGCTTTGACCTGGGTGGTTACATATATAAATGTTCATTGAGCTATAAATCTGAGATCTATCTGCATTTATTTTTGTATGTTATATCTCAAAAAATTTTAAGGAAAGAAAACTATTATCTATGAGTAAAGTAGTAAAGGAAGTGATATATAAGCCAAAGAGTGGTGATGCACAGTGTATAGTGTACTTACTCTTTTGGAGTCATTTTAGTAATATATTGCAATAATTTCAGTTAGAGTCAACTCCACAGCTCTTAAATAACTACTCATTTATGTTTCTTTATTGCTACCCCAACATATGTTTTTAGGATAAACCTAAACAATAGCATCCATGGATGACTGCAGTTTAACTAGAATGGAATTGTGGAGCACAGAGAGACACTTTGAAATGCTGAGCAGGACACTGAGGCTCCTATTCCCTTCTACATAGAAATTGCTTAAGAACTAATTAGATAGCTATATATGTATTAGGCAACATATTATAAAGACAGGAGAAGGAGTTAAAAAACCTTGCAGACCTCTTCTGGTCATGATTTTCTTGATCGACCATGCTGTGTCTTGAGATATTTGAAGTATAGATGTCTGAGGGAATGAAATCTGCATGTTCTGACATTTCTAAAAACTAATTTGGGAAGGAATAGAAAAAATTTAACCTTTCAATGTATCATATTATCAAAGGCAAAGAGTTGAATAGCCAAATAAATGGTAGTAAAGGAAAATTACCCTCTCTCTTCTCCTCTAATTAGCTGAAGAGTTCTTAAGCCATGGCCACTGGAAAGGTTGGGCCAAGATAAGCCAGAAATAAAGATATAATTGTCCATTCCTTTTTGTAAATTACAAATCATAGCATACAATAATTCGTTTTAAATTTTTACTATTCAAGCTTTATCTCTTTATTAAGGTTGGCAGCTGAGAGTGGACTCCTGGCATATGTCATACCTTATTCTATGAATAACGTATTCTGTTCTTTTATACTGATTTCTTATCCAGCTTTATCCCCCTGCATAATTTTATGTAAATCAAGCTCTCTTTGAAGTCAAGAGAGAGCATTCAGGAAATAAGATGAAAATCTGGCTGCCAGTCTGTTTGCATGTATAAACAAATATCTTCTGTTTTATTGTTTCCCTGTAAAATCTTGCTTAGAATAGAAAGATCCAAAGCAAAGCAAAACAGTACTATGATTCCAACGTGACCTTGAATTGTAATCTATATCAAAAATTTTGGAGATGGAATTAAAGAGTCTTTTCTAGTTTTGGAAAAGTGAAACCTAAAATAAGTGGAAGTTGGTAAGGAGGGAGTATCACAATGCACATACAGAATTGTTCTGAACACAGATCCCTGAATTAAACTTCCCCATGCGTTCTCCATAAAGAAGAGATTACTGACCCTTGGCTATGAATTAAAAAATTTTACATCACATTCAATTGTAGTAAAGCAAAGGAGTTTCATCTTGTAACAGGGGATGTTTTTAATTGCATTTTATAACCAACCAAAACAGTTATGCCCCGATAGAACATGATATAACTGAATTGTTTCCAAGAAATATTGTGTTCATTAGAAATTGACTTTCTTAAAATTACTGCCACCAGTCTTTCTGTACTGGAGAAAAATAAACAGCAAGTATGTATCACTCTCAGTAATAAACTATAGTGGCAGCAAGCTTAATCTGGTGTTAATTAGGCTTGTAGAAAACTAAATCAAGCATCAAAAACCACAGATTATTTTGGGCTTCCTCTAGCATAAACAGAAAGCCTTGAGGGTCCATAACATATTATTTTGGTTGACAGTCTTCCACCTTTTGTCAATTGATTTCATGTTTCTGATAGATTCTGTCTTGATTTCCCTTAGCTCTGTCTTCTCTTGGCCTGCAAGCAGCAGTTTGTTAATTCTTTCTACTTTTTCATATTTAAGCAGAATTACAAACTTCAAATACATGGTAAAATGAACCTGTATACAATATATCAAAACCTCTTAAGTGATACAGTGATAGAAATACTAGACTCGTAAGTAAATACAGAACTTTTTGAAAATCATTGCAAGTGTTTATTTACAAGCCATTTGTAATTACTAAGCAGGAATGAATGAAAGCTCTGGAAAATGTAAAACAGCAGAGACTTTTGCATTAAATTACAATTTACCCACAACAAGGAAAAAATAATACTGTTTGTATAAAGTCTGTTCTAATTGAGGAGTGTGATTATGTTCTACAAATTCACTCACAAGCAAATGAAGACTTAACTGGAGAAACTTTAGCACACATGTAAAATAAGAAAATAAAACAAGCCACTACAAGGAACAAGTAAACAGATATAAGCAATAATCATATTTTACTATAAGAGTTTCTTATAGTTTTATGTACCTAGGTGATAAATGATCATGTAATAATTTTTTTATTTTGTCTCTTTATTTTTTGAAGATTCCAGGAGAAACTATGCTTCCTCAGGAATTTATTTGTTCCTTTCTTGCTCCCTTCCTTCCTTTCTTTTTTCCTCTCCTCCTTCCTTCTTCTTGCCTGCTTTTCTTCCTGCCTTCTTTCCTCCCTACCTTCATCTACATTTTTCTACTCTTCAGCTTACTTGCTTTCTCTCCCTCTCCCTTTATTTATTCTCTTCATCTCCTCCTCTCTACATACCCATGAACGTTTTTTAAGCACCTACTTTGTACCAGGTATTGAAAATACAATGTCAAGTGAAACATATTTCCAGCCCTTATGGAAGTCACAACTTGGAGAGATAAATGAACATGAAATCAAAAAGTATAGTATAGACAAAGTGCTACAATACACACGCCAAAAGAAACCCTATACAGTAAGTGCTATAACAAAGATATTTTCTAAGTGCTGTAAGAATGCAGATAATGGCACATAAATCAGACTGAAGAAGCAATCAGGAAGACTTTTTAGAAATGTTGATGCTTATTATAGATTTTAAAAAACAGACACAAGATATATAAATGAGGAATGAAAGGCACTGTGAGAAGTTAAAAGGTCACACATAAAAGCACAATGACATCAGGAATCAAGATGCAGTCTAGAAGCTATGTGTTTGATTTAAGAGAGGGTGTATGTGGAGTATGTCAGGGGATGAGAGCACAGAAATAGACATTAGTCAAAATATGGAATATTTTATATGCTAAATTAAGAAAGTTGAACTGTATTCTGGAAAGTATGAACAGTAATTTTAAGGATCTTAAGCAAAAACGTGGCTGAATCAAATTTGTGTTTGAAATAGATCACTTTAGAATTAACATGAAAGAAGAAAGAGTGAGATAACTCAGGGCAGGAAGCCAGGTTGGTATTAAAGCCGCAACTAGGCAAGAATGAATGAGAGATTTATATAAGGAAATGGCTTTTAGACAAAAAAGGAAGGAATAGATTTGGCAGTTATTCAGAATGTGTTCTCATCAGAATGTAGTTACATTCTGTAACCAGCCTGATTTGATTACATCCTGTACTTTTTAAATAGCATGTATGAAAGTTGTAACTATTATTCACTGTGCCTCCAGGGTCTAGAAAAAACAGCTTTTACTTAGAAAGTACCCAATAAATATTTTTGAATAAATGAAAGTGTTCTGGAACTGCAGGAAGTTGTGGTTCAGAGAATGAGATACTAGAGGTTTTTTTAATTATTATTATTTCAGAGATGGAGCAGTTCTAAATTACTGTGGAGTCCATAGTGAGTGCATCAAAGTAGGTGGCTGAAGTGAACAGTGGTTGAAAATCAAGTAACTGTGAGGCAGACCTACTCAATGGATTATCTAGATGGATGTTGGACTGATTCTCTTGAGTGTGGATTAAAGATCCTGTGTCCCTGGTAGTTTCCAAAGAGCCATAATCCTGATGGAATAAAATGTCTTGATTTGTGGCCTCTACAAAATTGATTTCTAGTGAGGTATTCAGGCATAACAACCGTGAATAAACATACTTCAGCAGAAGTGAATATTAATATGATTAATAGTAATGTGATTCTGAGGTGTGAAAAATTACTGAGAAAATTTTTTAAAATTAAAAAATCAATAACAAAGAAAACAAGAATATAGTGACATTGACCAGATCTTGATGGTATGAGATTTATCTAAACATATAAATGTAATAAAAACTATCTTGCCATAAGTTAACAACCATTTTGCATAGATTACATGCACCTTTTAAAATAGATAAAATTACTACATTCCACATTTTCATGTTTCTTTGTCAAACCCCAGTAATTCAAACCAGAAGAAAAAATATTAATAAGTCTGAAATTTTGAATATTTTGCATTATATTTAGAAAGCTGAATTAACCAAGTGTTACCTTCTAATGCACTGATTCTCAACTTTTTATGTCTGTGCAATACATAGAAAATAATAGTATTTGACCATCACATTGGGGGAAACAGATCAGGCTATTTGTATTAGTTCATTCTCACACTGCTAATAAAGACATACCTGAAGACTGGGTAATTTATAAAGGCAAGAGGTTTAACTGACTCACAGTTCAGCATGGCTGAGGAGGCCTCAGGAAACTTACAATCATGGTGGAAGGGGAAGCAAACACATCTTTCTTTGCATGGCAGTAGCAAGGAGAAGTGCTGAGCAAAAAAGGGAGAAGCCCCTTATAAAACCATAAGATCTCATGAGAAGTAACTCACTATCATGAGAACAGCATGGAGGTAACTGCCCCCGATGATTCAATTATCTCCCACCAGGTCCCTACCATGACACAAGGAAATTATGGGAACTACAATTCAAATGAGATTTGGGTAGGGACACAGCCAAATCATATCATTCCACCCCTGGCCTCTCCCAAATCTTCTGTCCTCACATTTCAAAATACAATCATGCCTTCCCAACAAAGTCTAAACTTATTCCAGCATTAACTAAAAAGTCCAAGTCCAAAGTCTCATCTGAGATGAGGCAAGTTCCTTCTGCCTATAAGCCTGTAAAATCAAAACACAAGTTGGCTACCCCCTAGATACAATGGGGGTACAGGCATAGGTTAAATATACCCATTCCAAATGGAAGAAATTAGCCCAAACAAAGGGGCTACAGGCCCTATGCAATTCCAAAATCCAAAAGGGCAGTAATTAAATCTTAAAGCTCGAAAATAATATTCTTTGATACTATGTCTCACATCCAGGTCACGTGATGTAAGAGGTGGGCTTCCATGACCTTGAGCAGCTCTGCCCCTGTGGCTTGGCAGGGTACAGCCCTCCTCCCTCCTGTTTTCATGAGCTAGTGTTGAGTGTCTGAAGCTTTTCCAGGCTCATGATGCAAGCTGTCAGTGGATCTACCATTCTGGAGTCTGGAGGATGGTAATCCTCTTTGCACAGCTCCACTAGGCAGTGCCCCAGTGGGGACACCGTGTGAGGGCTCCAACCCCACATTTCCTTTTCATATTGCCCTAGAAGAGGTTCTCCTTGAGGGCTCTCCTCTGGCAGCAAACATCTGCCTGGACATCCAGGCGTTTCCGTATATCCTCTGAAATCTAGGCAGAGGTTCGGAAACCTCACTTGCCAACTCCTGTGCACCCACAGGCTTAACACCACGTGGAAGCTGCCAAGGCTTGGGACTTGTACCCTCTGAAGCCATAGCCCAAGCTGTACTGTGACCCCTTTTAGCCAGAGCTGTAGCAGCTGGGATGCAGGGCATAAAGTCCCTAGGATGCACACAGCAAGGGAACTTGAGCCTGACCCACCAAATCTTTCTTTTTTCTCCTAGGCCTCTGGGCCTGTGATGAGAGGTGTTGCCACAAAGTTCTCTAACATGCCCTGGAGACATTTTCCCTATTGCCTTGGTGATTAACATTTGGCTCTTTGTTACTTATACAAATTTCTGCAGGAGGCTTGAATTTCTCCTTACAAAATGAGTTTTTCTTTTTTAGTGCATTGTCAGGCTGCAAATTTTCCAAATTTTTATGCGCTGCCTCCTCTTGAATGCTTTGCTGCTTAGAAATTTCTTCCACCAGATACTCTAAATCATCCCTCTCAAGTTTAAAGTTCCACAGATCCCTAGGGCAGTGGCAAAATGCTGCCAGTCTCTTTGCTAAAGCATAGCAAGAGTCACCTTTATATCTTATATTTCAGATGATTATTAAGTTAGAATTCTAGTTCCCAACAAGTTCCTCATCTCCATCTGAGACCAACTCAGCCTGGACTTCACTGCCCATGTCACTATCAGCATTTTTGTCCAAACCATTTAGCAAGTCTCTAGGAAGTTCCAAACTTTCCCACATTTTCTTGTCTTCTTCTGATCCCTCCAAACCTTTCCATCCTTTGCCTGTTTTCCAGTTCCAAAGTTGCTTACACATTTTCAGGTATCCTTATAGCAGCACCCCACTCTCTGCGGTACAAATTTAATGTATTAGTCCATTCTCACACTGTTATAAAGACACACCCAAGACTGGGTAATTTATAAAAGAAAGAAGTTTAATTAACTCACAGTTCAGCATGGCTGAGGAGGCCTCAGAAAACTTGCAATCATAGCAGAAGGGGAAGCAAACACGTCCTTCTTCACATGGTGGCAGCAAGGAGAAGTGCTAAGCAAAAAAGGGAAAAGCCCCTTATAAAACCATCAGATCTCATGAGAACTCACTCACTATCATGAGAATAGCCTGGAGGTAACCACTCCCATGATTCAATTATCTCCCACTGGGTCCCTCCCATGACACGTGAGGATTATGGGAACTACAATTCAAGATGCAATTTGGGCGAAGACACAGCCAAACCATAGCACTGTTCATTGTCAGAGAATATAGTGCTAGGCTGCCCTGGCTCTGTGGCACCATGTTGAGTGCTGAGTGGATCAGTGTCTTGGTACTTTTGCAACCCATTTTTGGCATACTACTTGGGAATCTCTGCACTAAAATTCCTGGCTGTTAGAATGAAGAAAAATATGTGTGATTAACAATGACAGTTCAGTTCAGTGCTGGAGAAGATCCAAAACTGATTTTTAAACCAACAACAGTAAAAGTGTGCAAAGAAGGATGTTACATAATGATAATGGGTCCAATTTACAGGATGATTTAATTCTACTAAATATATTCATACCCAACATTCAAGCATCCAGATTAATAAAACAAGTACTTTTAAATCTAGAAAAATACTTAGGCAGTCATACAGTAATAATGGAAAATTTTAACATCCCAGTGACAGTATTAGATAGATCAAGGCAGAAAACTAATGAATAAATTATCAACTTGTATTTTACATGTGAACAATTGGAACTAATAGACACCTATAGAAAACTCCATCCATCAATCAGAGTATACACATTCTTCTTATCTGCACACAGAATATACTCTGCCATAAAGCATGTCTCAATAAGCTCAAAAATACTGAAATCAAACCAATCATACTTTTGGACCACAGTGGAATAAAACTACAAGTCATTACCAAGAAGATCTCTCAAAAGCACACAGCTACATGGAAATTAAACAATTCGCTTTTGAATGACTTTTGTGTAAACAACAAAATTAAGGCAGAAATTTAAAAAATTGAAATAAAAGAAAAGAGAGAAACAATGTACCAGAAACAGCAGTAGGATGAAGGTTCATAGCACTAAACACAACATCAAGAAGTTAGAAAGATCTGAAATTAATAATCTGACACTGCACCTAAAGGAAATACAAAAACAAGAACAAAGTAACCCCAAAGCTAACAAAAGAAAATAAATAACTATAATCAGAAAGAACTGAATGAAATTCAGAAAATCCATGCAAAGGATCAATTATGCAAAAAGCTGATTCTCTGAAAGGATAAACAAGATTAAAATACCGTTAACAATAGCTAGATTAACAACAAAAAGAAGATAAAGATAAATGCAGTTAGCTACGAAAAAGGTGACACTGCAATCAACCCCACAGAAATAAAAAAGACCCTCAGAGGCTATTATTAACACCTCTGTGCACACAAACTTGAAAATATAGAGAAATGCATAAGTTCTTGGGAAAAATAAAACTGCTGAAGACAGAATCAGGAATAAATAGAAACCTTCTACAGGCTATTATGGAAATTCAAAATTGAATATGTCATACAAAACCTATAAACTAAAAGGAGCTCTGGACCACATGGATTCACAGTCAAATTCTACAAGACATGCAAAGAAGAACTGGTACTAATTCTACTAAAACTATATCAAAAAAATTGAAAAGGAGGAACTATTCTCTCTCATTCTACAAAGCTAGCCTCATTTTGATATCAGTCTCTGGCAAAGACACAAGAAAAAAAGAAACTGCAGGCCAGTATCTCTGATAAACATAGACACAAAAGTCCTGAATAACACGCTAGCAAACTGAATCCAGCAGCACATTAAAAAGTCAATTCGTCATGATTGAGTAGATGTTATTCCTGGGATGTAGGGTTGCTTCAACATATTCAAATCAATAAATTTGATTCACGACATAAACAGAATTTTTACAAAATATAATCATCTCAATAGACCCAAGAAACTTTTGATAAAATATAACATCTATTCAAGATGAAACCCCTCAGTGAACTAGCCATCAAAGAAACATACCACAAAATCATGAGTCATTTATCACAACCTACATGCACTCTCATATTGAATGGGCAAATGTTGGACATATTCCCCTTAATAAATGGAAGAAGAAAAGTATGCTCACTGTCATTACTCTTATTCTACACAGTGCTGAAAGTCCTAATGAGAAATCAGGAAAGAGAAAGAAATAAAAGGCAACTAAATAGATTTTAAACTATCTCTCTTGACTGCTGATATGATTCTATACCTAGAAAATCCTAAAGGCTTTACAAAAAGGCTCCTCAAATTAATAAACTACTTAAATAAAACTTAAGGATATAAAATAAATGTATGAAAATCAGTAGCAGTTCTATATACCAGTTACTTTCTAGCTGACAGCCAAATAAAGAATGAGTCTCCATTTACATTAGGCACAAAAATTTAAACAGCTAGGAATACATCTAACCAGGGAGGTAAAAGATCTCTACAAGAACTTCAAAATACTGCTGAAACATATCATAGATGACACACAAAAATATCAAAAAAACATTGCATGCCCATGGATTGGAAGACTTAATCTTGTTAAAATGACCATACTGCCCAAAGCAGTATACAGATTTAACACTCTTCCTACCAAGATTCTAAGGTCATTTTTGACAAAAAAGAAAGAGCATTTTAAAATTAATATGGAAACAAAAAGAGCCCAAATGGCCAAAGCAATACTAAGCAAAAAAGAACAAAACCAGAGACATTGCATTACTCAACCTCAAACTATACCATAAGACCACAGTAGCCAAAACAGCATGGTACTTGTACAAAAAAGAAACATAGACCAATGGAACAAAATACCTAGCCCAAGAATAAAGCTGCACACCTACAGCAAGGCAATAAGGAAAGGACCACCTACCTATTCAATAAATAGTGCTGAGATAGCTAGCTAACCATATGAAGAAGAATAAAACTGGATCACTACTCCTCACCATGTACAAAAATTAACTCAAGACAGATTTAAGTCTTAAATGTAAGACCTAAAAATCCTAGAAGAAAACCTAAGAAATACCATTCTGGACATCAGCCTTGGCAAATAATTTATGACTAAGTACTCAAAAGCAGTTGCAACAGAAATAAAAATTGACAAATAAGACTCAATTATACTAAAGAACTTTTGCACAGCAAAAGAAACTATCAACAGAATACACAGACAACTTACAGAAAAGGATAAAATATTCACAAACTATGCATCCAACAAATATCAAATATCCAGAATCTATAAGAAAGTTAAACAATTTAGCAAGCAATAAACAAATAACACCAATTAAAGTGGGCAAAAAGGAAAACATACAAGTGGCCAACAAACATACAAAAAATGCCCAACATTACTAATCATTAGAGAAATGCATGTCAAAACCACAATGAGTTACCATTTCACACCAATCAGAATGCCTATTATTAAACATTTTAAAATAGCAGATGTTGGCTAGGTTGCAAAAAATAAAAGGGGATCACTTACACACTGGTGCAAATGTAAATTAGTCCAGCCACTGTGGAAAGCAGTTTAGAGACTTCTCAAAGAACCCGAAACAAAACTACCATTTGACCCAGCAATCTCATTACTGAGTATATATCCAAAACAAAATAAACCATTCTACCAAAAAGACACATGTACTTATAAGTTTATTGCAGCACTATTCACAATAGCAAAGACATGTAATCAACCAAGGTGCCAATCAATGATGGATTGGTAAAGGAAATGTGGTACATATAAATCTTGAAATACTATGCAGTCATAATAAAGAACAGAAGCATACCCTTTGGAACAACATGGATACAGCTGGGGGCCATTATTCTAAGCAAATTATCACAGAAACAGAAAACCAAATATTGCATGTTCTCACTTAGAAGTGAGAGCTAAACATTGGGTACCCATGGGCATAAAGGTGGCAACAATAGACACTGGAGACTACTGAAAGGGACGGTAAGGGTTAAAAAACTATTGGGTACTATGGTCACTATCTAGGTGACAGTATCAATCATACTCCAAACTTCAGCATCACATGATATATCCATGTAGCAAACCTGTACATATACCCCATGAATCTAAGGTAAAAGGTAAAATTATTAAAATATAATAACTAATAATATAAGACATTGATATCCCTAAATTCAACTAAAGATAATCATCTGGAAAGAAAATCAGTGAAGAAATAATGAACTCAAACAACACAATACACCAAACACACCCTACAGAAATATGCAAGGCATTCCGTCTAGTGGCAAAAGAACACACAACTTTCTCAAGTATGCATGACGCCATTCTCAGAACAGACCATATACTAGGACACAAATCAAGTCTTTCCAAATTTAAAATATTGATAAAATATCACATATCTCTTCCAGTTACAATACTATGAAACTGGAAATCAGTAATGAAATAGAAATTAGAAAATTCATAAATATGTGAAAATTTAGCAACATAATGTTGAACAACCAATGGATCACAGAAGAAATCAAAAGGAAAACAAAAATATATTAGAAAAACAAAAATGGAAGCAAAACATAACAAAACTTATAGATATAGCAGAAGCAGTTCTAAAAGGAATGTTCAAAGCAATAAATGGCTACATTAAGAAGAAAAAATAAATATCTCAAATAAACAACCTATGTTTATACCTCAGTGGACTAGAAAAAAATAATGAAATAAGCCGAAAGTCAGCAGAAGTGATGATACTTAAAGAACACAGCAGATGTGGAAAAATAGGAATGCTTTTACCCTGTTGGTGGCAATATAAATTAGTTCAACCATTGTGGAAGACAGTGTGGTGATTCCTCAAAGACCCAGAACCAGAAATATCATTTGACTCAGCAATCCCATTAATGCTTATGTACCAAAAGGAATATAAATCATTCTATTATAAAGATACATGCATGCATATGTTCATTGCAGCACTATTCACAATAGCAAAGACATGGAATCAACCCAAACGCCCATCAATGATAGACTGGGTAAAGAAAATGTGATGCATATATACCATGGAATACTCTGCATCCATTAAAAGGAACAAGATCATATCCTTTGCAGAGGCATGGATGGAGCTGGAAGCCATTATCCTCAGCAAACTAATATAGGAACAGAAAACCAAACATTGCATGTTCTTACTTATAAGTGAGAGCTGAATAGTGAGAACACATGGACACAGGAAGGGAACAACACACACTGGGGCCTGTTGGGGGAAATGGGAGAAGGGAGAGCATCAGGATAAATAGTTAATGCATGCAGGGGCTTAATGCCTAGGTGATGGATTGGTAGGTGCAGCAAACCACCATGGCACATGCTTACCTATGTAACAAACCTGCATGTCTTGCGTATGTATCCTGGAACTTAAAATAAAATAACATAACTTTTTTTAAAAAAGAGAAAAAGAACACAGCAGGAATAAATGAGACTACTGAAACAATAAAAAAAACTGTTTGTTCTCTGAAAATATAAACAAATTGATGAATATTTAGCTACACTAACAAAAAATAAGAGGGAAAACTCAAATACATAAAATTACAATTGAAAGATGAGACACTACCACTGAGGCTACAGAAATCCAGACAATCGTAGGAGACTACAATTATATGATGATAAATTAAATAACATAGAAGAAATGGATGAATTCCTAGAAACACACAACTTACCAAAAATGAATCATTGAAATATAGAAAATCTTATCAGAAAAATAATGAGTAAGGATATTGAATGAGTAATCAGAAACCTCAGAAAAAAGGATATACCCAATGGCTTTATTGGTGAATTCTACCAAACATTCCAGTACAAGTTAATGCCAATTTTTCTCAAACTCTTTCAAAACACTAAAGAGGAGGGAACACTTCCAAACTCATTTCACAAGGCCAGCATTTTCCATATTAAAGCCAGGAAAGAACATGATGTAAAAAGGAAATGACAGGCCAATATTACTGATAAAAAATAGATTCAAAAATCCTAAAGAAATTATTAGTAAAATGAATTTAATGGCACATTCATAAGATAACACTCCATGATAAAGTGGGAATTATCCCTGGGATGCAAATATGCTTTAACATATGCAAATAAATTAATGTGATACATCTGATTAACTGAATGAAAAATGAAAATTGTGTGATTATCTCGATATATGCAGAAAAAGCAGGTTACAAAATTGAAATTTCTTTCATTAAAACATTTTCAACAAATTAGGCATAGAAATAATAATCCTAAATATAATAAATGCCATATATTTATTAAGTCTATAGTTAACACTCTCCTCAATCATTAAAGCTCAATACTTCTCTTCTAAGATCAGGACTAAGACAAGGATGCCTAGTCTGGCCACTTCTATTCAATGTAGCACTGAACGCCCTAGCCAGAGCAATAAGAGAAGAAATATAAAGAAATGGAATCCAAATTGAAAATGGAAATGTAAAATTGTCTCTGTTTCTTGAAAATCTGAACTCCTTTATAGAAAAAACTGAAGACTTCATAAAGAATATTAGAAGTAATAAATGAATTTAGTAAAGTTGCAGGATATGAAAATCAACATGAAAAATAAGTGGTGGAGCAGCAAAAAAATAAAATAAAATAAAACTAGGCCCACAGGTACTAGAAGAAAGACTATAACAAAGAATAGAGCAGAAACAAACGAAAGAGAAGCTAGAAAAAAAAATAGAAAAGGAAAAACAAAACTATAAGTTGGCTTTTTGAAAAGATAAAATTGATGAACCTTAAGCTAGAATTTGAAAAAGAAGGAAGACTCAAATAAAATTAAAGTGAAGGAGGAGACATTGCAACTCATACCACAGAAATGCAAAGAATTATAACAGGGTATTATAAATAATTATACATTAAAAGTTGGAAAATTTAGAAGACATGGATAAATTCCCAGAAACATACCACTTACCAAGATTAAACCTCAAAGAAATAAAATCTGAGCAGACTAATTAACAAGTAAGGAGATCAAATCAGTAATCAAAACTTCCCAATGTTTATTGCTATAAACTTTCCTCTTAGAACTGTTTTTACTGTGTCTTACCTAATTTAGTATGTTGTGCTTTCATTTTCATTTGTCTCAACAATTTTAAAATTTATTTTAAAATTTCTACATTGACCCACTGTTTGTTTATTGGCATGTTGTTTAATTTTTTTTTTTAATTATACTTTAGGTTTTAGGGTACATGTGCACAATGTGCAGGTTTGTTACATATGTATCCATGTGCCATGTTGATTTCCTGCGCCCATTAACTCGTCATTTAGCATTAGGTATATCTCCTAATGCTGTCCCTCCCCCCTCCCCCAACCCCACAACAGTCCCTGGAGTGTGATGTTCCCCTTCCTGTGTCCATGAGTTCTCATTGTTCAATTCCCACCTATGAGTGAGAACATGCAGTGTTTGGTTTTTCGTCCTTGCGATAGTTTACTGAGAATGATGTTTTCCAGTTTCATCCATGTCCCTACAAAGGACATGAACTCATGTTGTTTAATTTTTATGTATTCACAGTTTCTGCTGTTTCTCCTGTTATGTTTAGTTTTATACCACGGTGATAAAAAATACTCGATTTATTTTTATCATAAATTTTTTAAGACTTATTTTGTGGTGTAACATATAAGCTATCCTGCAAAATGTTTCATGTGCAGTTGAGAATAATGTGTATTCATCATCTTTTCAATGGAATGTTCTGGATATGTTAAATTCATTTGGTTTACATTGCAGTTTAATTCTTTTGACTCATTTTGATTTTCTGTGTAGATGATCTGCCCACTGATGAAGGTGGGGTGTTGAAGTTCCCTACTATTGCTGTTTTGCAGTCTATCTCTCCTTTTAGATCTATTAATATTTGTTTTATACATTTAGGTGCTCCAATATTAAGGTGTGTGTTTATCTATGATTATCATAACTTCTTGCTGAATTGACCCATTTTATTACATAATAAACTTTTTTTGTCTCTTTTACAGCCCTTGATTTAAGATATATTTTATCTGACATAAGTAGAGCTACACCTGCTCTTCTTTGATTTTCATTTGCATAGAATACCTTTTTTCATCCGTTTATTTTTATTCTATGGGTGTCCTTACAGGTGAAGATAGTCTCTTATAGGCAGCATATAGTTGTACCTTGTCTTTTATTGATTCAATTACCATACATATTTTGATTGAATAATTCAAACCATTTGCATTCAAATTAATTATTGATACATGCACACTTATTACTACCATTTTTGTGATTGTTTTCTAGTTGTTTTGTAGAACCTTTGTTGTCTTTTTTCTTGATTAATGGCTTTCTTTGTGGTTAAGTCATTTTCCTCTAGTAGTATGCTTTGATTTCTTGCTTTTTATTTTTAGTGTATCTCTTAAACATTTTCACTTTGTGTTCACCATGGCTTACAAAAAGCATCTTATTAGTTATAACAGTTTATTTTAAACCGAAAAACCTAAACTTTGGTAACAAAATAAAGAAGGAGAAAAACTCCACTTTAACATCACTCCCCCCAGTTTGAACTTTTTAGGTCACAATTTAAATTTTTATATCAAACCTTCATTAACAAGTTGTTGTCATAATTATTGATTAAGTAGTTTTGTTTTTTAATCTTTATACTTAAGATATAAGTGATTTACACACTACCATTGTATTGAGTATTCAGAATTTGATGATGTACCAGTTATATGCTTTCTGATATTTTTATGCTGCACGTTAGTGTCCTCTACTTTTATCTTGATAAACACCATTTAGAATTTCTTCTAAGACAGTCGGTGGTATTAAATTACTTTGACTTTTGTTTGTGTGGAAAAGTATGTTTGCTTTTTTCTGAAAAAAAAATTTTGCTGGGTACAATGTTACTACTTGACAGGATTGCTGTTGTTGTTACCAATTTGAATATATTATCCCACTCCCTCTTGGGGAGAAAATGTACTCTGCTGAGAAGTCTTCTGCTAGGCATGATGGGACTCTCTTTTGTGTTATTTGCTCCTTTCCTCTTGATGATTTTAAGATCCTTTCTTTGTCTTTGATATTTGGCATTTTGATTATAATATGTTGCGAGTAGTCTTATTAAAATTAAATCTGATTGGAGACTTTCGACCTTTCTGTACCTAGATATTTATGTATTTCTACAGGTTTTAAAATTTTTCTGTTATTATTTCTTCAAATAAGCTATGTACCCTTTTGCCTTTCTCTACTTCTTAAACATCAGTGACCCATTTACTGATTCTTTGATGTTGTTCCACTAATTCCTTAAGCTTTCTTTATTTCTTTTAATTACTTCTTTTAATTGGACTGTATGTTATCAATAAGCCTGTCTTTGAGTTCACAGATTCTTTTTTCTGATTAATCAATTCTGCTGTTGTTGCTCTCTATGGCATTTACATTTAAATTTATGGTATTTTTCAGCTCCAGAATTTGTTTGATTTTTTATTATTTCAATCTCACTGTTACATTTTTCTCATAAATTTCTCAATTGTTTCTCTGTATTTTATTAATGTTAGCTGAGCTATCTTAAAACAGCTATTTTGAATTCTATTTCAAACTGTTCTTTCATTTTCTTTTTAGTGTCAGTCGCTGGCATCTTCTTTTCTCTGTTTGGGGATGTCATGTTCTCCTGATTGATCTTAATTATTGTGGCCATGCATTCATGTCTGCAAATTGTTTCAGATACCTAATTTAGTCTGTGCAGTCCGTGTTTGTTTGGGAACATCCTTCAGCAGTAAGCCTGTCCAGAGATTCAGTGGAGTTTACTGGTTAGGTCTGTAAGCCCATTACCACTTTAGCTGTTGAGTGTTAAGGGGCCCCATAAACCCAGGAGAGCCACAGTTAGACTCCTTTGGCTATCAAGGTAGAGACAGCACTAAATTTCCTCTAAAGCCCCCAGCTGCCAAGACCAGTGGAGCATTGGGGTGTGCCCAAGGCCTATAACTGCTACAGTCTCCCCACTGCTGGGGTTTACGCTAGGCTCAAGTTTGCTGTAGTCAGCTGCTGATGAAATGGATCCTGAGTGCATCTTGTTAAAGCTATGGGTTTCTTTCTGGTGCCGGAGTAGATCGAGAGGGTCTGCTCACAGGTACCATCCTAGTGAGATATGAGGTTCTGCCCAGTGATGGGTTTCACTGTGGCAGGCCCAGTACTGGGTTACAAGGCAAAGTCCCACATTCACCTTCTTCTTCTTTCTCAAGCAAATGGTGTCTCTCTCCGTGTTGTGCTGCCTGTGCTTGGGGGAGTGGTGATGTGGGCAACCTCATGGTTGCTGATGCAGCGTGGGATCACACCAGGAACTCACTGCCACTGAGACCAGCACAGCACCAGGACATGCATATGTGAATGTAAAAGTATCTGAGACAAGTCTCAGTCAATTTAGAAAGTTTATTTTGCCAAGATCAAGGATGCACCCATGAGACAGCCTTAGGAAGTCCTGATGACATGTGCCCAAGGTGGTCGGAGCATAGCTTGGTTATATACATTTTAGGTAGACATGAAATATCAATCAATATCTGTAAGATGTACATTGGTTCAGTCTGGAAATGCAGGACAACTCAAAGCAGGGGCCTTTCAGGTCATAGGTAGATATGAGACAAAGGGTTCTATTCTTTGAATCTGTAATGAGACACTTATTGAAAACACAATTTACATTTACATGTGATGGGGATAGAGGAATAGTCACTTAGACCTTAGATTGGTTTAATGAATCTGTTGTATTTTTACATAAATAGTAGTGCAGAGGAAGCAATCAGATATGCATTTGTCTCAGGTAAGCAGAGACGTGACTGAGTTCTGTCTGTCCTTTGTCCTGCACCTGTAAAGATAAGCTATCAATCTACATTGCCAGGGTGAAATTCAACAAAACTGTTTTTTGGGTAAAGATCTTGAGGCCCACAAAAACTCCCTTGTGGACAAACTGTGAAGGAGTTATGTAGCTTTTTTAAATCTTTGCAGCTATCTTATTTAGGAATAAAATGGGAGGCATGTTTGCCTAACACAGTTCCAAGCTTGACTTTTCCCTTTGGCTTAGTGATTTAGGGGTCCTGAGAATTATTTTTCTTTCACATTCCCTCTCTCTTTTTCTTAAAATCTTTCAGAGAAAAATTTTTAGAAAAAAAATGATTCTCTGGTCTCAGGATTTTTCTGATCTCTCACAGCTAGGATGCTTTATTCCTAGAGGAATAGGTCCCATATTATTAGGAAAGCTCATTTTTTCACAAGTTGTGAAGTCTCACATCCCACAAAGAGAAAAATAGGGAAAGAAAGAGAAAACTCAAACAAACAAACAAAGATGTTGTTTGAACAACACCTTGAACAATCTCGAAAAATCAATATAGGCCATATTACTCTGAAGTTTATACATTAGTAGGAAGGTAGGAAGGTGGTTTGTCTATGTTAATAGGTTGCTGTTATTTTCTTCTGAAGTATAAGTAGTCTAGTTTCAGTTCACAGAACGTTATAAAAGTACAATTTAATTTTTTGTGATTTTAAATCAGAAAAAATGGTGGAAATAAAGGAAAGAAGGAAAACACTGAAAACATTATTTTTGGAGACATAGACAGGAAAATTTTAGAATTCAGTCTAAACTGTAGAAAATAACAAAAATAAAAAAAGGCAAGAATAAAATCTAATAGGTGTTACTATTTTTTATTTTGAAATATAATTTTTCTCTCTCTGAGCCCTGTTTTCACTAAAGATATATCATGGAACAAATTTACTTGTAAAATAAGTGTTGGTCATATTATGCTTTGCCTAAATATTTGCACAAAATCAGCAAGAATAATTATCTGCCATATAGGCTTTCTTTACAATTTTATTTATTTTTTATTTTTCTACTTTCTGGTTTTTATTTCAATAACTTTTGGGGTGCAAGTGTTTTTTTGTTACATGGATGAATTATATAGTGGTGAATTCTGAGATTGTAGTGTATCCTTCACCCAAGTATTGTACATTGTATCTAATATGTAGTTTTTTTTTGCCCCTAGTCCCCTTTACAACTTTCCCCACTTCTAGGTCTCCAAAATTCATTATATCACTCTGTATGCATTTGAATACTTATAGCTTACCTCCACTTATAAGTGAGAACAAATACGTTTTGATTTTCTACTCCTGTGTCGCTTCACTCAGAACAATCACCTTTAGCTCCATTCAAGTTGCTACAAAGGACATTATGTCATTCCTTTTAATGGCTGAGTAGTAGTATATGGTGCATATATGCCACATTTTCTTTTTTCATTCATTTGTTGATGGACACTAAGGTTGGTTCCACATCTTTGCAATTGTAAATTGTACTGCTATAAACATATGTTTGCCTGTGTCTTTTGCATATAATAATTTTATTTTCTGTAGGGTGGATTCCCAGTATTGGGATTGCTGGGTTGGATGGTAGATATACTTTTAGCTCTTTAAGGAATCTCCATACTGTTTTCCATACAGGCTGTATTAATTTACATTCCCACAAGCAGTGTATAAGCATTCCCTTCTCCCCACATCCACACCAACATCTATTGTTTTTTGACTTTTTAATAATGGTAATTCTTGCAGGAGTAAGGTGGTATCTGTCTCATTGTAGTTTTAATTTGCATTTCTCTGATGATTAGTAATGTTGAGCATTTTTTCATAAGTTTGTTGGGCATTTGTATATCTTTTTTTGATAAATGTCTGTTTATGTCCTTTGAGCACTTTTTTAATGGGATTATTTTTTTTCTTGGTGATTTGTTTAAATTTTTGCAGATTCTGGATACTAGTCTTTTGTCAGATGTATAGTTTGCAAAAATTTTCTTCCATTCTGCAGGTTGTCTGTTTACTCTGTTGATTACTTCTCTTACTGTGCAGAAAGAAGCTTTTTAGTTTAATTAGGTCTCATTCATTTATTTTTGTTTGTGTTGCATTCGCTTTTAGGGTCTAAGTTATGAATTCTTTGCCTAGGCTGATGTCTAGAAGAGGTTTTTCAACCTTCATTTCTGGAGTTTTTTTAGTTTCAGGTCTTATATTTAAGTATTTGATCCATCTTGAGCTGGTTTTTTATATGGTGAGCGATAAGGATTCAGTTTCATTCTTCTACATGTGGCTTGCCAGTTTTCCCAGCACCATTTATTAAATAGGGTGTCCATTCCCCAATTTATGTTTTTATTTACTTTGTTAAAGATCAGTTGGCTGTACATATTCAGCTTTATTTCTGGGTTCTCTATTCTGTTCCATTGCTCTATGTGCCTACTTTTATACTAGTACCATGTTGTTTTGGTAACTATAGCCTTGTTGTACACTTTAAAGTCGGGGAATGTGATGCCTCCAGATTTGTTCTTTTTGCTTAAGATTGCTTTGGCTATCTGGGCTCTTTTTTGGTTCCATACAAATTTTAGGAATTTCTTTTCTAATTATCTGAAAAATGATGTTGGTATTTTGATGGCAATTACATTGACTCTGGAGATTGTTTTGGGCAGTGTGATCATTTTCACAATATTGATTCTTCCAATCCATGAACATGGGCTGTGTTTTCACTTGTTCGTGTCATCTGTGATTTCTTTCAGCAGTGTTTTGTAGTTCTCTTTTTAGAAATCTACTTCTTTGGTTATGTATATTGCTAGGTATTTTATTTTTGTGCAGCTGTTGTAAAGCGGATTGAATTCTTGGGTTGTTTCTCAGCTTGGTCTTTGTTGGTATATAGCAGTGTTACTAATTTGATTACATTGATTTTGTAACCTGAAACTACTGAATTTGTTTATGAAATGTAAGAGTCTTTTGCAGGAGTATTTAGGATTTTCTAGGTATGCAATCACATCATCTGCAAATAGTAATGGTTTGACTTCCTCTCTTCCAATTTTGATGCTGTTAATTTTTTATTGCTTGCCTAATTGCTCTGGCTTATTGTACTTCCCAAACTATGTTGAATAGGTGTGGATAAACTGGACATCTTTGCCTTGTTCCTATTGTCAGGGGGAATGCTTTCAACTTTTCCCCATTCAGTATAATGTCATATATGGCTTGTAGGTCTCTTCTATCCTAGTTACTTGAGAGATTTTATTATAAAGGGGTGCTGGGTTTTGTTGAATGCTTTTCTGCATCTGTTGAGATGATCATATGGTTTTTGGTTTTACTCCTATTTATATGTTTGTATCACATTTATTACTTGAACACGTTAAAACATCCGTACATCCTAGGGATACAACCCACTTGATCATAATGAATTATCTTTCTGATGTGCTATTGAATTCAATTGGCTAGTATTTTGTTGAAGATTTTTGCACCTATGTTCACCAGGGAAATTCGTCTGTAGTTTTCCTTTTTGTTGTGTCCTTTTCTGGTTTGGTATCAGAGTGATACTACCTTCATGGAATAATTTAGGAAGGATTCCTTCTTTCTCAATCTTTGGGAATACTTTCAGGAGGTT